>NC_084624.1:5440236-5467736 GCF_033978795.1 Nerophis ophidion
TATGGTACAATACAATCGGCAAGATAGGCTGGAGCTAGACCGTGTAGTATTTTATACGTAAGTAGTAAAACCTTAAAGTCACATCTTAAGTGCACAGGAAGCCAGTGCAGGTGAGCCAGTATAGGTATATATGTATGTATATATGTATATAAAGGGGGTTATACAGTATAGGTATATATGTATGTATATATGTATATAAAGGTATATACAGTATAGGTATATATGTATGTATATATGTATATAAAGGTATATACAGTATAGGTATATATGTATGTATATATGTATATAAAGGTATATACAGTATAGGTATATATGTATGTATATATGTATATAAAGGTATATACAGTACAGGCGTAATATGATCAAACTTTCTTGTTCTTGTCAAAAGTCTAGCAGCCGCATGTTGTACCAACTGTAATCTTTTAATGCTAGACATGGGGAGACCCGAAAATAATACGTTACAGTAATCGAGACGAGGCGTAATAAACGCATGGATAATGATCTCGGCGTCTTTAGTGGACAAAATGGAGCGCATTTTAGCGATATTACGGATATCAGACTGCGTAGTCGCTAGTAGTGGCTTTCAGTAGGCCTTTAATGTCAGCTTTTCCAAAATTTGTCCGTAAAACCTGAACGGTGGCCTCGTGGGAGAGCAAGAATGCTGTAATTGTGGTGTATACGTGCATAGTGACACACCAGTGCCAGCATGCACACCGTCTTCAGTCTGCAGGGAGGCAATCAGGTTAAGGAGTGTTTTCTCCTAATATCCATTTAGAATAAGTCCCGCTCATAAAAAAAAAAAAAAAAAAGGGAAAGAAAACTCCATTATAATTCCAATTAAGGAACACAAAAGAGAGTTCGGCGTGCAGCATAATTTGTGTCCATCAAGTTTGGAAATGCTTGGGAGCCTTCTGTCATTTAGTCTTTCTGTCTGCCGCCGTCTCCGATATCACGTTTCAGGGCGAGCCGTTTGAAATTACACGTCAACGCCGACGCGCGCGGCCCTAATGAAAGTGACGGGGGGGAAATAATGGGAAAACATTCCACTGTGCGGGAGACATTAGGCCTCTGCTGTACTATTGCTTTACATGTTCCCCCCCCCCACACAGGAAGAAGGATTTATGGAGCGTGGCCAGTGCGCATGTGTAAAATCTCAATATGTCCGGGAGAAATAAATAAATGGGGTGTAACCTCGGCACTTACGCTCTTACTGAATGAACGGCGGCGGTTTTAAAAAGAGTTATGGCGTACACCAGGCGGCCTCATTAGGCACACTTTGATGGCCTTTGCACGCTTTTGATGGAGGGCTATTAAATGTTGACACACTGTAGGACCATTTCTCAATTTAAGTGAGCTGCGTCCATGTTTTACTGCAGTGAAGCAAAGTTTTTTAATGAATGATTGATTTTGACCTAAATTGACATAGTAGCTATATATATATATATATATATATATATATATATATATATATATATATATATATATATATAGTACTATATTGATTCCTTAAGGAAAATTAAACACACACATATATATATACACACACACACACACACACACACACACACACACAAACCCCGTTTCCATATGAGTTGGGAAATTGTGTTAGATGTAAATATAAACAGAATACAATGATTTGCAAATCCTTTTCAACCCATATTCAGTTGAATATGCCACAAAGACAATATATTTCATGTTCAAACTCATAAACTTTGTTTTTTTGCAAATAATAATTAACTTAGAATTTCATGGCTGCAACACGTGCCAAAGTAGTTGGGAAAGGGCATGTTCACCACTGTGTTACATCACCTTTTCTTTTGACAACACTCAATAAACGTTTGGGAACTGAGGAAACTATTTGTTGAAGCTTTGAAAGTGGAATTCTTTCCCATTCTTGTTTTATGTAGAGCTTCAGTCCTTCAACAGTCCGGGGTCTCCGCTGTCGTATTTTACGCTTCATAATTCGCCACACATTTTCCACGGGAGACAGGTGTGGACTGCCGGCGGGCCGAGAAAGTACCCGCACTCTTTTTTTAACGAAGCCACGCTGTTGTAACACGTGCTGAATGTGGCTTGGCATTGTCTTGCTGAAATAAGCAGGGGCGTCCATGAAAAAGACGGCGCTTAGATGGCAGCATATGTTGTTCCAAAACCTGTATGTACCTTTCAGCATTAATGGTGCCTTCACAGATGTGTAAGTCACCCATGCCTTGGGCACTAATGCACCCCCATACCATCACAGATGCTGGCTTTTCAACTTTGCGTCGATAACAGTCTGGATGGTTCGCTTCCTTTTTGGTCCGGATAACACGATGTCGAATATTTCCAAAACAATTTGAAATGTTGACTCGTTGGATCGAAGAACACTTTTCCACTTTGCATCAGTCCATCTTAGATGATCTCGGGCCCAGAGAAGCCGGCGGCGTTTCTGGATGTTGTTGATAAATGGCTTTCGCTTTGCATAGTAGAGCTTTAACTTGCACTTACAGATGCAGCGGCCAACTGTATTTAGTGACAGTGGTTTTGTGAAGTGTTCCTGAGCCCATGTGGTGATATCCTTTAGAGATTGATGTCGGTTTTTGATACAGTGCCTTCTGAGGGATCGAAGGTCATGGTCATTCAATGTTGGTTTCCGGCCATGCCGCTTACGTGGAGTGATTTCTCCAGATTCTCTGAACCTTTTGATGACATTATGGAGCGTAGATGTTGAAATCCCTAAATTTCTTGCATTTGCACTTTGAGAAACGTCGTTCTTAAACTGTTTGACTATTTGCTCACGCAGTTGTGGACAAAGGGGTGTACCTCGCCCCATCCTTTCTTGTGAAAGACTGAGCATTTTTTTTGGGAAGCTGTTTTTATACCCAATCACCTGTGGGATGTTCCAAATAAGTGTTTGATGAGCATTTCTCAACTTTATCAGTATTTTATTGCCACCTTTCCCAACTTCTTTGTCACGTGTTGCTGGCATCAAATTCTAAAGTTAATGATTATTTGCAAAATAATCAAATATGTTGTCTTTGTAGCATATTCAACTGAATATGGGTTGAAAAGGATTTGCAAATCATTGTATTCTGTTTATATTTACATCAAACACAATTTCCCAACTCATACGGAAACGGGGTTTGTATTAGACGGTGCTTTTTCCCCACACAGGGGCGTATTTTACAGTAAAATAAAGTCATGTAAACGTCAAATAAAGCGAAGGTGCGGCGTGTGGGCGAGCACTTTGCTGCCCCGTTTCCCCATTTTATCACCAACATGAATTATAATGAGACTTATAGCTTGTTTACTGTGACAGTAACAGCCGGGAGGCAGAGCAACGCTGAACGCTTTTGCATGTAGCATGAAATTTAAAAAAAGACAAACAGCACAGACGTGTTGCTCTTTAAGTCAGTCAGGCGCACACCGGCAAAACCCACGTTTGTTTGTTTTTTTCTTCTAAATATATTACGGACATGGTTTCCTTCACGCCTGGGATGCATATGCTTGACTAAACAAACCCCCGCACTCGGTTCAATCTCACCCAAAGAGAGAGAGAGGGCGAGCGAGCGAGGGAGGCCCCCCCCCTGGCTAAACTAGTCAAAATAACAGCGCAGTGAGCAAACAGCAACCAGAGAGGGAATCAATCTGTGGGAAAGGCGGCGGGATTACTTCCCAAACCGTAAGACGGTTAAGATCAAGGTGCATTTGTGTGACCGTGTGTGTGTGTGTGTGTGTGTGTGTGTGTGTGTGTGTGTTCTGGCAATGCTGACTTAATGGGGACATCGCTCTGTTTACACAGTCACCTTTCAGGGACGGTATGGGTACCAAAAAAAACAGGAAACCTTTTTTAAATGATAGTCAGATCCATTCTTAAAATGCCTAAGTAATTTTTAAGCTTTGGCCCATAAAACATGTTTACTGGTTAGTTTGTGTTCTGGCAAATCGGACTTAATGGGGACATCGCTCTGTTTAGACCTTTAGGGGACCTCTGACGGTATGGGGACCCAAAAACAGGTCGTCTAAAGAAAAACCTTTTTTAAATGATAGTCAGATCCATTCTGAAGATGCGTAACTGATTTTTAAGCTTTGGCCCATAAAACATGTTTACTGGTTAATTTGTTTTCTGGCAAATCGGACTTAATGGGGACATCGCTCTGTTTAGACCTTTAGAGGACCTTTGACGGTATGGGGACCAAAAAAATAGGTCCCCTAAAGGGAAACGTTTTTAAATGATGGTCAGATCCATTCTGAAGATGCATAACTGATTTTTAAGCTTTGGCCCATAAAACATGTTTACTGGTTAGTTTGTGTTCTGGCAATGCGGACTAAATGGGGACATCGCTCTGTTTAGACCATAGGGGACCTCTGACGGTATGGAGTCCAAAAAAACAGGTCCTATAAAGGGAAACATTTTTAAATGATAGTCAGATCCATTCTGAAGATGCCTAAGTGATTTTTAAGCTTTGGCCCATAAAACATGTTTACTGGTTAGTTTGTGTTCTGGCAATGCGGACTAAATGGGGACATCGCTCTGTTTAGACCATAGGGGACCTCTGACGGTATGGAGTCCAAAAAAACAGGTCCTATAAAGGGAAACATTTTTAAATGATAGTCAGATCCATTCTGAAGATGCCTAAGTGATTTTTAAGCTTTGGCCCATAAAACATGTTTACTGGTTAGTTTGTTTTCTGGCAAATCGGACTTAATGGGGATATCGCTCTGTTTAGACCTCTAGAGGACCTTTGACGGTATGGGGACCAAAAAAACAGGTCCTATAAAGGGAAACCTTTTTAAATGATAGTCAGATCCATTCTGAAGAGGCCTAAATGATTTTTAAGCTTTGGCCCATAAAACATGTTTACTGGTTAGTTTGTGTTCTGGCAAATCGGACTTAATGGGGGCATCGCTCTGTTTAGACCTTTAGAGGACCTTTGACGGTATGGGGACCAAAAAAATAGGTCCCCTAAAGGGAAATGTTTTTAAATGATAGTCAGATCCATTCTGAAGATGCCTAAGAGATTTTTAAGCTTTGGCCCATAAACATGTTTACTGGTTAGTTTGAGTTCTGGCAAATCGGACTTAATGGGGACATCGCTCTGTTTAGACCATTAGGGGACCTCTGACGGTATAGGGGCACAAAAACAGGACCCCTAAAGAAAAACCTTTTTTAAATGATAGTCAGATCCATTCTGAAGATGCGTAACTGATTTTTAAGCTTTGGCCCATAAAATATGTTTACTGGTAAGTTTCTGTTCTGGCAAATCGGACTTAATGGGGACATCGATCTGTTTAGACCTTTAGGGGACCTCTGACGGTATGGGGACAAAAAAATCAGGTCCCCTAAAGGGAAACTTTTTGAAATGATAGTCAGATCCATTCTGAAGAAGTTATTTTTAAGCTTTGGCCCATAAAACATGTTTACTGGTTAGTTTGTGTTCTGGCAATGCTGACTTAATGGGGACATGGCTCTGTTTACACAGTCACCTTTAGGGGACCTTTTAATGGTATGGGGACACAAAAAAAGGTCACCTAAAGGGAAACATTTTTAAATGATAGTCAGATTCATTCTGAAGATGCCTAAGTGATTTTTAAGCTTCGGCCCATAAAACATGTTTACTGGTTAGTTTGTTTTCTGGCAATGCTGACTTAATGGGGACATGGCTCTGTTTACACAGTCACCTTTAGGAGACCTTTTCACGGTATGGGGACACAAAAACAGGTCCCCTAAAGGGAAACCCTTTTTAAATGATAGTGAGATCCATTCTGAAGATGCCTAAGTGATTTTTAAGCTTCGGCCCATAAAACATGTTTACTGGTTAGTTTGAGTGTGAGACATTTGCACAGCGGCCCCCTCTTTGGGCTGAAACTGGTACATTTAAAAGGACAGCTGTAGTGCTGTATTCTGAGGAACATGTCATATTTAATTTGAACTTCTTTTTTTTGAATGGTCCTCAGTTGTCATGTACAAATTTGTGTGAATTATGCAAAATGATTTAAATGTGGTCCCTATGAACTGTATTAACTCTTTTTCCCCAGATTCCCCAGTAAGTAAGATCAGCACGTTACTTCATCAATCCAGAGATTTAAAGACGTGTATGAGCTAACTGGGCAGTGGCCATTTTACCAATTTTTTTGTATGCCTCCACAACCTGTAGAAAGGGTGGTCCCCACAAGTCCCGAACAATAACTCGGTCCCCATTCCAATTGATAACCAGTGTATGTGAGTGTGTAAAATATGTGTGTATGTGTGTGTGTGTGAGTGTGTTTGCCGTGTTGAGGTCGCGGTGCATTCAGTGAACAAGGATTGCGTGCAGCCTTAAGTCAACATTTGCTTGATGCTCTGTCGACTGCGTTTCTGAGATTGTGTTTTCTGCCGAGTTCGAAGGGCACAAGACGATGGCGGCCTGTGTGAACGTTTCAATGTGACAGACATACAGAAAAAAGAACATATACACAGCGGCCCAGACGAACACTAAAATTTAAAAAATACATTAAAAATGGTTCCCTTTTACACCAAACACAGAAATGATCCAACACCAAAAACACACTAATGTGACAAGCGAATTATGCAAAATGATTTAAATGTGGTCCCTATGAACCATATTAACTCTTTTTCCCCAGAGTCCCCAGTAAGTATGATCAGCACATTACTTCATAAATCCAGAGATTTAAAGATGTGTATGAGCTACCTGGGCAGTGGCCATTTTACCAATTATTTTGTATGCCTCCATAACCTGTAGAAAGGGTGGTCCCCACAAGTCCCGAACGACAACTTGGTCCCCATACCAAATGATAACCAGTGTATGTGAGTGTGTATATATGTGTGTGTGTGTGTGTGAGTGTGTTTGCCGTGTTGAGGTCGCGGTGCAGCCAGTGAACAAGGATTGCGTGCAGCCTTAAGTCAACATTTGCTTGATGCTCTGTCGACTGCGTTTCTGAGATTGTGTTTTCTGCCGAGTTCGAAGGGCACAAGACGATGGCGGCCTGTGTGAACGTTTCAATGTGACAGACATACAGAAAAAAGAATATATACACAGCGGTCCAGACGAACACTAAAATTTAAAAAATACATTAAAAATGGTTCCCTTTTACACCAAACACAGAAATGATCCAACACCAAAAACACACTAATGTGACAAGCGAATTATGCAAAATGATTTAAATGTGGTCCCTATGAACCATATTAACTCTTTTTCCCCAGAGTCCCCAGTAAGTATGATCAGCACATTACTTCATAAATCCAGAGATTTAAAGATGTGTATGAGCTACCTGGGCAGTGGCCATTTTACCAATTATTTTGTATGCCTCCATAACCTGTAGAAAGGGTGGTCCCCACAAGTCCCGAACGACAACTTGGTCCCCATACCAAATGATAACCAGTGTATGTGAGTGTGTATATATGTGTGTGTGTGTGTGTGAGTGTGTTTGCCGTGTTGAGGTCGCGGTGCAGCCAGTGAACAAGGATTGCGTGCAGCCTTAAGTCAACATTTGCTTGATGCTCTGTCGACTGCGTTTCTGAGATTGTGTTTTCTGCCGAGTTCGAAGGGCACAAGACGATGGCGGCCTGTGTGAACGTTTCAATGTGACAGACATACAGAAAAAAGAATATATACACAGCGGTCCAGACGAACACTAAAATTTAAAAAATACATTAAAAATGGTTCCCTTTTACACCAAACACAGAAATGATCCAACACCAAAAACACACTAATGTGACAAGCGAATTATGCAAAATGATTTAAATGTGGTCCCTATGAACCATATTAACTCTTTTTCCCCAGAGTCCCCAGTAAGTATGATCAGCACATTACTTCATAAATCCAGAGATTTAAAGATGTGTATGAGCTACCTGGGCAGTGGCCATTTTACCAATTATTTTGTATGCCTCCATAACCTGTAGAAAGGGTGGTCCCCACAAGTCCCGAACGACAACTTGGTCCCCATACCAAATGATAACCAGTGTATGTGAGTGTGTATATATGTGTGTGTGTGTGTGTGAGTGTGTTTGCCGTGTTGAGGTCGCGGTGCAGCCAGTGAACAAGGATTGCGTGCAGCCTTAAGTCAACATTTGCTTGATGCTCTGTCGACTGCGTTTCTGAGATTGTGTTTTCTGCCGAGTTCGAAGGGCACAAGACGATGGCGGCCTGTGTGAATGTTTCGGTGCGACAGATATAAAAAAATAATGTATATACAGCGGCCAAGAAGAACACAAAAATAAAAAAAACAATTAAAAATTGTTCCCTTTTACACCAAACACAGAAATGATCCAACACCAAAAACACACTAATGTGACAAGCGAATTATGCAAAATTATTTAAATGTGGTCCCTATGAACCATATTAACTCTTTTTCCCCAGAGTCCCCAGTAAGTATGATCAGCACATTACTTCATTAATCCAGAGATTTAAAGACGTGTATGAGCTAACTGGGCAGTGGCCATTTTACCAATTTTTTTGTATGCCTCCATAACCTGTAGAAAGGGTGGTCCCCACAAGTCCCGAACAACAACTTAGTCCCCATTCCAATTGATAACCAGTGTATGTGAGTGTGTATATATGTGTGTGTGTGTGTGTGAGTGCGTGTGTTTGCCGTGTTGAGGTCGCGGTGCAGCCAGTGAACAAGGATTGCGTGCAGCCTTAAGTCAACATTTGCTTGATGCTCTGTCGACTGCGTTTCTGAGATTGTGTTTTCTACCGAGTTCGAAGGGCACAAGACGATGGCGGCCTGTGTGAACGTTTCAATGTGACAGACATACAAAAAAAGAATATATACACAGCGGCCCAGAAGAACACTAAAATAAAAAAATACATTAAAAATGGTTCCCTTTTACACCAAACAGAAATGATCCAACACCAAAAACACACTAATGTGAGAAGCGAATTATGCAAAATGATTTAAATGTGGTCCCTATGAACCATATTAACTCTTTTTCCCCAGAGTCCCCACTAAGTATGATCAGCACATTACTTCATCAATCCAGAGATTTAAAGACGTGTATGAGCTAACTGGGCAGTGGCCATTTTACCAATTTTTTTGTATGCCTCCACAACCTGTAGAAAGTGTGGTCCCCACAAGTCCCGAACAACAACTTGGTCCCCATTCCAAATGATAACCAGTGTGTGTGTGTGTGTGTGTGTGTGTTTGCCGTGTTGAGGTCGCGGTGCAGCCAGTGAACAAGGATTGCGTGCAGCCTTAAGTCAACATTTGCTTGATGCTCTGTCGACTGCGTTTCTGAGATTGTGTTTTCTGCCGAGTTCGAAGGGCACAAGACGATGGCGGCCTGTGTGAATGTTTCGGTGCGACAGATATAAAAAAATAATGTATATACAGCGGCCAAGAAGAACACAAAAATAAAAAAAACAATTAAAAATTGTTCCCTTTTACACCAAACACAGAAATGATCCAACACCAAAAACACACTAATGTGACAAGCGAATTATGCAAAATTATTTAAATGTGGTCCCTATGAACCATATTAACTCTTTTTCCCCAGAGTCCCCAGTAAGTATGATCAGCACATTACTTCATTAATCCAGAGATTTAAAGACGTGTATGAGTTAACTGGGCAGTGGCCATTTTACCAATTTTTTTGTATGCCTCCATAACCTGTAGAAAGGGTGGTCCCCACAAGTCCCGAACAACAACTTAGTCCCCATTCCAATTGATAACCAGTGTATGTGAGTGTGTATATATGTGTGTGTGTGTGTGTGAGTGCGTGTGTTTGCCGTGTTGAGGTCGCGGTGCAGCCAGTGAACAAGGATTGCGTGCAGCCTTAAGTCAACATTTGCTTGATGCTCTGTCGACTGCGTTTCTGAGATTGTGTTTTCTACCGAGTTCGAAGGGCACAAGACGATGGCGGCCTGTGTGAACGTTTCAATGTGACAGACATACAAAAAAAGAATATATACACAGCGGCCCAGAAGAACACTAAAATAAAAAAATACATTAAAAATGGTTCCCTTTTACACCAAACAGAAATGATCCAACACCAAAAACACACTAATGTGAGAAGCGAATTATGCAAAATGATTTAAATGTGGTCCCTATGAACCATATTAACTCTTTTTCCCCAGAGTCCCCACTAAGTATGATCAGCACATTACTTCATCAATCCAGAGATTTAAAGACGTGTATGAGCTAACTGGGCAGTGGCCATTTTACCAATTTTTTTGTATGCCTCCACAACCTGTAGAAAGTGTGGTCCCCACAAGTCCCGAACAACAACTTGGTCCCCATTCCAAATGATAACCAGTGTGTGTGTGTGTGTGTGTGTGTGTGTGTGTGTGTGTGTGTGTTTGCCGTGTTGAGGTCGCGGTGAAGCCAGTGAACAAGGATTGCGTGCAGCCTTAAGTCAACATTTGCTTGATGCTCTGTCGACTGCGTTTCTGAGATTGTGTTTTCTGCCGAGTTCGAAGGGCAAAAGACGATGGCGGCCTGTGTGAACGTTTCGGTGCGACAGACATAAAAAAATAATGTATATACAGCGGCCAAGAAGAACACAAAAATAAAAAAAATTATTAAAAATTGAACCCTTTTACACCAAAAACACACTAATGCTAAAGGAAAAACCCTAAAACTTTCACGAGAAAAATGTTGCAAGTTCATGGGATAAAATGGAAGCCTAAAACTATGACCGTTAAAATGATCGCCTGCACAGTTAGGGCTGGGCGATATATCGATATTCTCGATATATCGCGGGTTTGTCTCTGCGCGATATAGAAAATGATTACATCGTGAATTTCGAGTATACGTTCTCACGCGGTTGCTTTTAGCTGCGGGCATTACACTGCATGCGTTTCCCACTCTTTCTTGTCTCTCCTTCTCACAAAGACATAAAACAAGCGCACCTTCTTACATACGTCACATACGTACACGCCCTCGCGGAGCAGAGAGGTAGCGACATGGGTAACGTTAGCTCTGGTGCGAGTGGTAATACGAGAGAAAGAAGGCGTGAATCTGGTAACAAATGAAGGAAGAAATAATTCCCAAGAAAAACAACACAGAGTCTATAGTCTGGCGGTGGTTCGGCTTCAAGCGGGAAGATGTTGAACAGCCAACTGTGATTTGTTTAGTGTGGGGCAAAAAGTAGCATTGCTGCTAATATGTAGCATCATCTGAAAAGTCACCCGCTAGAGCAGGGGTAGGGAACCTATGGCTCGCGAGCCAGATGTGGCTCTTTTGATGACTGCATCCGGCTCTCGGATAAATCTGAGCTGACATTGCTTAATACAAAAAGTAATGAATAATTCCACTTGTAATTACAGTGGTAAAAATGACGTTCAAAATGAAAAACATTTTCATGCATTTTTAATCCATCCATTTGTTTTCAACCGCACCTGTTCAAGAAGTTGCGTAAATGGTAAGAAGTTATTTATTTATTATTGGTTAGTGTGGAGCTTGCCCTCCTGGGGGTCCTTCAGACCACCAAGTACCGACATGAGAGCCTGTTTCAGGGTTACAATATTGTTTTATTTTTCAATAAGTCTCTCAGTTGCTTTCTCGCTCGCGCTCTGGCTCCAGCTCCAACCCCGTCTCTCCCCCTGGCTGCTGCTTATAACAGAGCGACAGGTGATTAGATAACAAAGCCCAGGTGGGCCATTTATGCACCTGTCGCTGATTTCGAGCCCGATCGTGGCAACACCCCGCTTCGCTGCAGGCCCGCAGTCCACGCCCCCCTCCACAGTTAGCTTCAGAATAACAATGTTACTACAAAGAATAAAAGACCTATTATACTCTACAAATGTTGGTCTTACTTAAAAATGCACGCGTTTAGTTGTGTTCAGTGTTAAAAAAAAAAAGGTTATATGGCTTTTACAGAAATACATTTTAAAATATTTGGCTTTCTTGGCTCTCTCAGCTAAAAGGGTTCCTGACCCCTGCGCTAGAGAATGAAGAGTGCTTGAAACTCCGCATGTCAACATCTCCGTTCGGTGCCACACCTACAAAATGCCGAGGCAACCATTTCCGCATCAACACCGTATGAAATAAATAGTCAACAACAGAAGGAGATAACGTCCGCAGGAACCTACCACATAGCAAAGCACATAAACTATTTGATTTCCTATTATGCCGCTCATTTTTATTTGACAGTTATTGAAATATCTTGTGTGACATCATGCTGCACAAAAGTGCACTTTATTTGTTTTAAACTATTGTAGTGGCGTTCTGTACAAAAAAGTGCACTTTAATTTAGTGTTGTTTTGCTATGTCATCTTAGTGACATCATGCACAAAAGTGCACTTTATTTGTTTTAAACTATTGTAGTGGGGTTCTGTACAAAAAAAGTGCACTTTAATTTAGTGTTTTGATTGATGAAAAAAAGTCTGCGGGCTATAGAGCGTATTCATTTCGGGCTCCAGTACTCTGGAATGCCCTCCCGGTAACAGTTCGAGATGCTACCTCAGTAGAAGCATTTAAGTCTCACCTTAAAACTCATTTGTATACTCTAGCCTTTAAATAGACTCCCTTTTTAGACCAGTTGATCTGCCATTTCTTTTCTTTTTCCTCCTATGTCCCACTCTCCCTTGTGGAGGGGGTCCGGTCCGATCCGGTGGCCATGTACTGCTTGCCCGTGTATCGGCTGGGGACATCTCTGCGCTGCTGATCCGCCTCCGCTTGGGATGGTTTCCTGCTGGCTCCGCTGTGAACGGGACTCTCGCTGCTGTGTCGGATCCGCTTTGGACTGGACTCTCGCGACTGTGTTCGATCCATTATGGATTGAACTTTCACAGTATCATGTTAGACCCGCTCGCCATCCATTGCTTTCCTCCTCTCCAAGGTTCTCATAGTCATTATTGTCACCGACGTCCCACTGGGTGTGAGTTTTCCTTGCCCTTATGTGGGCCTACCGAGGATGTCGTAGTGGTTTGTGTTGTGGCTTGTGCAGCCCTTTGAGACACTAGTGATTTAGGGCTATATAAGGAAACATTGATCGATTGATTGATATGTCATCTTAGTGACATCATGCACAAAAGTGCACTCATAGTTTGTTTTAAAATGTCTCTGACAATCTTGCACTTTCTGTTTTGGAAATGACATGAATGTTTGTGCCACTGCTTGATAACTGTTTAATAAATTTGATTGATTGATTGATACTTTTATTAGTAGATTGCACAGTACAGTACATATTCCGTACAATTGACCACTAAATGGTAACACCCCAGTAAGTTTTTCAACTTGTTTAAGTCGGGGTCCACGTTAATCAATTCATGGTAAATACAGTTTTGGTCAATTGACTTAGTTGTGGTTTCCCTCTCTGCATGAAAGTTTAAAAGTAGCATATATTAATGCAGTATGAAGAAGAATGTTTTAATGTAGACACATAGAATCATCATACTGCTGTGATTATATGTGTCAATTGTTCATTCAAGACTAAGGCAAAAAATATTGAGATATATATCACGTATCGAGACATGGCCTAAAAATATCGAGATATTAAAAAAAGGCCGTATCGCCCAGCCCTATGCATGGTCTATAAAGGTTTTTTTGTTATTATGGTGACAGTTTGACGGATCATTTCTACTCCCATCAAAGGGGAAACTTGTGGAAAATCATCTTATCAGATTATTTTGTAGTCAATGCCATTGGGTTTTAACTATGTAGTTAATATTAGACAACACGTTAGTCCCAGGCAGGCAAAATGACACTGACATGGGAAACTTTGCACAAATAATCCCTCAAAAATTCTTAATTTGTCTACCATTCAAAGATTAGCATCAATATGAACGGCCCATCAAATCATAAATAACGCTGGACCAGCGCCACTTAAGCACTTTGTCCAGTTGACATCTCCTGTGTGGACGAGAAACACACGAGCCTCCACCAGGGTGCAGTGGTTCTCAACTTTTTTGCAGTGATGTACCCCCTGTGAAAATGTTTTTAATTCAAGTACCCTTTAATCAGAGCGAAGCATTTTTGGTTGAAAAATAAGTAAAATACAGCACTATGTCATCAGTTTCTGATTCATTAAATTGTATAAGAGTGCACAATATTGCTCATTTGTAGTGGTCTTTCTTGAACTATTTGGAAAAAAAGATATAAAAATATCGCGTCCGCATTGCCGGCAGTAAGTCGGACACATTTCCAGTGAGGGTTGGACTCCGCCAAGGTTGCCCTTTGTCACGGATTCTGTTCGTAACTTTTATGGACAGAATTTCTAGGCGCAGTCAAGGCGTTGAGGGGTTCCGGTTTGGTGACCGCGGGATTAGGTCTCTGCTTTTTGCAGATGATGTGGTCCTGATGGCTTCATCTGACCGGGATCTTCAGCTCCCACTGGATCGGTTCGCAGCCGAGTGTGAAGCGACCGGAATGAGAATCAGCACCTCCAAGTCCGAGTCCATGGTTCTCGCCCGGAAAAGGGTGGAGTGCCATCTCCGGGTTGGGGAGGAGACCCTGCCCCAAGTGGAGGAGTTCAAGTACCTAGGAGTCTTGTTCACGAGTGAGGGAAGAGTGGATGGTGAGATCGACAGGCGGATCGGTGCGGCGTCTTCAGTAATGCAGACGTATCGATCCGTTGTGGTGAAGAAGGAGCTGAGCCGGAAGGCAAAGCTCTCAATTTACCGGTCGATCTACGTTCCCATCCTCACCTATGGTCATGAGCTTTGGGTCAAGACCGAAAGGACAAGATCACGGGTACAATGAGTTTCCTCCGCTGGTAGGCGGGTCTCTCCCTTAGAAATAGGGTGAGAAGCTCTGCCATCCGGGAGGAACTCAAAGTAAAGCCGCTGCTCCTCCACATGGTGAGGAGCCAGATGAGGTGGTTCAGGCATCTGGTCAGGATGCCACCCGAACGCCTCCCTAGGGAGGTGTTTAGGGCACGTCCAACCGGTAGGAGGCCACGGGGAAGACCCAGGACACGTTGGGAAGACTATGTCTCCCGGCTGGCTTGGGAACGCCTCGGGATCCCCCGGGAAGAGCTAGACGAAGTGGCTGGGGAGAGGGAAGTCTGGGTTTCCCTGCTTAGGCTGTTGCCCCCGCGACCCGACCTCGGATAAGCGGAAGAAGATGGATGGATATAAAAATAACTAAAAACTTGTTGAAAAATAAACAAGTCATTCAATTATAAATAAAGATTTTTTTACACATAGAAGTAAAACGTGCCCTCTTTGGGGATTGTAATAGAGATCCATCTGCATTCATGAACTTAATTCTAAACTTTAACATCAATATTTATGGAACATGTCCACAAAAAAATATAGCTGTCAACACTGAATATTGCATTGTTATATTTTTTTTCACATTTTCCGAACTTGTATTCATATTTTTTTGAAGTATTACTCAATTAATATATTTATAAGGGATTTTTGAATTGTTGTTATTTTTAGAATATTTTCAAAAAAATCTCACGTACCCCCATTTGAGAACCACTGGTGTAATGTACCCAGATGTAAAACCTCTTTTGCCTTTTCATATAAAGCCATAAAGGAATGGAACGACAACAAACTTTGAAAAGTCAAACCGATTACTCTTCATTCACAGTTGAAGTTAAAAAGTGGCTTTGGAGCAACCAAAGCTGCTCACACGGTCACTAAGGTGGCCACACATCAACTTGTATTTTATTGTTATAATTTCATTGCATGATTTTTGTATCCCTTTTAATTGAGGTAGCCAGGGACTGCAGATGGAAATGAGCTATTTAGCTATAATCTGAACATATCTGAAATAGGATTGCATTGTGAGCACTTCTGTCCTACCTCATACTGAGTGATGACGCCGTACGTCTGGGCCGGTTCCCGCCACGTCAGGATGATCTTCTCCTCGTAGGCGCTGCCCTGAATGGACTCCAGGGGGACGGTGCCGGGCACTGCGGGACAAGACACGGCCGTCATTAGCGACACCCGCAACTCAATAAAAGTCGGAAACCGCGCCAATTCCTCGACGGGTTGATTTATGTCGTCGCGACAATCGCCTAAAGAGCTTCTCAAGGACGCCCGTTACACCAACATGACACCGGACAAACATATTTGGATGTGGATTTATGCGGGGAAATGTCAAGTGCTTGACGATAACGACGCTCAGACTGTACGGCGGGATTGATATAAATAAAAGGAGGTGACGTGTCTGCATTATTAATGTGCGTAGCATCTGATCCTCGAACCGCTTTCATTCTAGAACACAGGAAGCATGCGGAGACGGGGATTTATCTTCAAGGGGCTGCAGCCTGTACGAGGTCTTCCCGTGGGATCAGTCAGGCGGGAGGATGGCGAGGAGGAGTCGGCGCTTTCAAGTCGTGGCGCCACGATCCAAACCCATGGAACGCCTCTCTTTGATCAGACGCTTAGTGTTCGTAAACTGCAGTACAAATTGGGGCAAGAAGGCCTTATTAAAGTTAAAAGTGTCATGGCCAGGGCACATTCCAATGCGTCCTCATCTGTGCCTCATAACGAGCGCACCGCGGGCCACGCCCACATGCGCGCTCTCAGCTGACAGCGCGCTCGGACCCGCAACCTGCTCGCGCTGAGAGCAGCGCGCCCACGCAGCTACAAGCCTGCAGACGAATGCCTTTCTACACACCTGGAATTGATGTGGTCGAGCTGCTTAAAAGACCAGTGGACCCAGGGATCCTTGCGGGAACTTAGTTCTCATATGGTGAACCGTAAGCGTAAAGCTATGCTTTATTTTTGTTCCCTCTCCGTGGCTTGATGTGTCCTTTGTCTCAGGCGGGAGGACGGCGAGGAGGAGTCGGCGCTTTCAAGTCGTGGCGCCACGATCTAAACGCATGGAACGCCATTCATTGATCAGACGCTTAGTGTTCGTAAACTGCAGTACAAATTGGGGCAAGAAGGCCTTATTAAAGTTAAAAGTGTCATGGCCAGGGCACATTCCAATGCGTCCTCATCTGTGCCTCATAACGAGCGCACCGCGGGCCACGCCCACATGTGCTCTCTCAGCTGACAGCACATGGTCGCGCTGAGAGCAGCACGCCCACGCAGCTACAAGCCTGCAGACGATTGCCTTTCTACACACCTGGAAATAATGAGGTCGAGCGGCTTGAAAGACCAGTGGACCCAGGGATCCTTGCGGGAACTTAGTTCTCATATGGTTAACCGTCAGCGAAGCTGTATGCTCTATTTTTGTTTCCTCTCCGTAGCTTGATGTGTCCTTTGTCTTCTCCCGTGTTTCAGCACTGTTTTCCTTCCGTTGCCCTGGATTTCGACTGCCTCCCTCGTTGTTCCTCGACTCCTCGCTCGCCCCTGGACTCTGAAGCCTCTCTCCCGCCCCTGATCCTGCCTGCTCCATGGACTTCCTCGTTCCTTCGCTCTCGTCAACACTTTGGTAACACACACTTCAGCTAATCTACACACAGTCACACGTGTACACTCTTGGATTTTGTCACACTCCATTATATAGTATTTTTGTTATTATTATATATACATTGACTATATAAATAAAAAATGTATGAACATTACCGCCCTCTGGTGTCTGTTGCCGTCACCTCCCCTAAATAAACATAACAAAAAGTACCGATGATACTCACAGACACACTAGGTGTGGCGAAATTATTCTCTGCATTTGACCCATCACCCTTGATCACACCCTGGGAGGTGAGGGGAGCAGTGATCAGCAGCAGTGGCCCCGCCCGGGAATAATTTTGGGGTGATTTGACCCCCAATTCCAACCCTTGATGCTGAGTTCCAAGCAGGGAGGTGATGTGTCCCATTTTTATAGTCTTAAGTATGACTCTAGTGCTGTACATGCCAGATTTGCCAACCCTGAAGATTTTCTCCCGGTGGCCTCCAGGCATCCTATTTGTACTTATGGAAAAAGATTAGGGAAAAACAATGTTTTAATATGGTTTCTGTAGGAGGACAAACATGACACAAACCTCCCTAAGTGTTAGAAATTGTCAAGGCGTGGACTATGGTGTGGTTTGTTTTCCCGGGGTGCAAAGCGAGTGGACCGGACACGACGTGAAGGTAATGACATATTTTAATTTTACTATGAAAAGGAACAAAAAAGCCCTGTGATGAGATGGCGACTTGTCCAGGGTGTACACCGCCTTCCGCCTGATTGTAGCTGAGATCGGCACCAGCGACCCCAAAGGGAATAAGCGGTAGGAAATGGATGGAATGAAGGAACAAACAAAAGGCGCTCTCAGCGGAGGTTTAAAACTTGGCTATGAAAATAAAAACTTGCACTAAGGCAAAACTATGGACATAAAACAAAACTTGCACTATGGCATGAATAACGAAAAACATACTTTGAACGAGAAAAGGGACATGGATCATCGGCATGGATAACAAGGGTGTGTCGAGTGAAGTGAATTATATTTATATAGCGCTTTTCCTCAACTGCGGATGTTGTGGATAGGTGGAAGGAATACTTCGAAGACCTCCTCAATCCCACCCCACCAACACGTCTTCCTGTGAGGAAGCAGTGCCTGGGGAATCTGTGGTGGACTCTCCTATTTCTGGGGCTGAGGTCGCTGAGGTAGTTAAAAAGCTCCCCGGTGGCAAGGCCCCAGGGGTGGACGAGATCCGCCCGGAGTTCATTAAGGCTCTGGATGCTTTGGGGCTGTCTTGGTTGACAAGACTTTGCAGCATCGCGTGGACATCGGGGGCGGTACCTCTGGATTGGCAGACCGGGGTGGTGGTTCCTCTCTTTAAGAAGGGGGACCGGATGGTGTGTTCCAACTATCGTGGGATCACACTCCTCAGCCTTCCCGGTAAGGTTTATTCAGGTGTACTGGAGAGGAGGCTACGTCGGATAGTCGAACCTCGGATTCAGGGTCAGGATGCCACCCGAACGCCTCCCTAGGGAGGTGTTTAGGGCACGTCCGACCGGTAGGAGGCCACGGGGAAGACCCAGGACACGTTGTCTCCCGGCTGGCCTGGGAACGCCTCGGGATCCCCTGGGAAGAGCTAGACGAAGTGGCTGGGAAGAGGGAAGTCTGGGTTTCCCTGCTTAGGCTGTTGCCCCCACGACCCGACCTCGGATAAGCGGAAGATGATGGATGGATGGATGGATTTTCTCTAGTGACTCAAAGCGCTTTACATAGTGAAACCCAATACCTAAGTTACATTTAAACCAGCGTGGGTGGCACTGGGAGCAGGTGGGTAAAGTGTCTTGCCCGAGGACACAACGGCAGTAACTAGGACGGCACAAGCGGGAATCGAACCTGAAACCCTCAAGTTGCTGGCACGGCCACTCTACCAACCGAGCTATGCTCACGCCCGTCGAGGGTGAGTAGAAAATGATGTCGCCAGGCTTACTGCCTGGCGACTACAGGCTCAAATTGCGCTGTGGTGCTTGAAAACAGGTGCGTGAGACACAATTGTGTCAAAGTCATGATTTTTTTTGTTCATGCTTGAAATAAGAAATGATTACTTTGAAAAATGGGTTTTATACTTGAGTGTTGCTGACATAGCTTCTTCTTTTAAGCATGTTTTACCCAATATAAGTCATAAACACTTAAAACAAGTAAAACACTAAAATAAAATCTGCTTAATGATAAGAGTTATCTTATCAGGCAAAAAAATAGGCAAACATTACCCTTATTTGAGATATTTAATCTTATTTAGATTTCAGTTTTTGCAGTGATATGTGTCAGTAATATCAATGAAGAGGAAAAGGTTTGGGATTAAATAAGTTTTGCTTCTTCCTACTCCTTTTCGGGCATGTTGTGAAAAGAAATGAAAATATGATAATTATATGATGTATCATATTGTGACTGAATAGTGCATACATGTTCAAAATAAACTTAAACCAAACTATGATAGCAGCACTTTAACTTATCAATACTAGGCCACAGGAAATGTACCAAGCTCACCTATTATACGCGACTATTTAGCACACTTGCACTCAGGGCTGTAACTAACCTTTCAAAAATACCAAGGTCTAAAACTGGCTGTCCAAAAATAACTCTGAAAGGCTGAAATCATTGGCACCATATTAATTATATTCCCTTGAGCCACACAATACAGCTTTAATTGAGCTATAATTTTCGCTCATATAACATCTTTGATAATCAGCGTGATTTTTTTTAATAGTCCACTTTTTTTTTCCATATCCTGAAGTTTAGGATATTCAACTATTTGAACAACATTAAAAAATACCAAACTTTTTCACCACGACCAGGGTTCAAACCCAAGATCTTCTGCTTTGGACTGCAAGAACTAATGACGCCCGCCTCATGTTTGAATCAGCGACACAGCAGGACGTGGCCGATATATATTATTACATCATTTGTTCAGAAAATATAAATAATGACAAATAAAGTAGATATACTTTTAACTGGACTCTCACATTATTATGTTAGATCCACTATGGACTGGACTTTCACAATATTCTGCTAGATCCACTATGGACTGGAAATGAACTATTATGTTAGATCCACAATGGACTGGACTCTCACTATTATGTTGGATCCACTATGGACTGGACTTTCACAATATTTTGCTAGATCCACTATGGACTGGAAATGAACTATTATGTTAGATCCACTATGGACTGGACTCTATTATGTTAGATCCACTATGGACTGGACTCTCACTATTATGTTAGATCAGCTATGGACTGGACTCTCACTATTATGTTAGATCCACTATGGACCGGACTCTCACACTATTATGTTAGATCCACTATGGACTGGACTCTCACACTATTATGTTAGATCCACTATGGACTGGACTCTCACTATTATGTTAGATCCACTATGGACTGGACTCTCATACTATTATGTTAGATCCAATATGGACTGGACTCTCACATTATTATGTTAGATCCACTATGGACTAGACCCACACTATTATGTTAAATCCACTATGGACTAGACTCTCACACTATTATGTTAGATCCACTATGGACTGGACTCTCACTATTATGCTAGACCCACTATGGACTGGACTCTCACACTATTATGTTAGATCCACTATGGACTGCACTCTCACACTATTATATTAGATCCACTATGGACTGGACTCTCACTATTATGTTAGATCCACGATGGACTAGACTCTCACACTATTATGTTAGATCCACTATGGACTGGACTCTCACACTATTATGTTAGATCCACTATGGACTGGACTCTCACTATTATGTTAGATCCACTACGGACTGGACTCTCACTATTATGTCAGATCCACTATGGACTGGACTCTCACTATTATGTTGGATCCACTATTGAATGGACTCTCACTATTATGTTCGATCCACAATTGACTGGACTCTCACTATTATGTTAGATCCACTATGGACTGGACTCTCACAATATTATGTTAGATCCACTATGGACTGGACTCTCACTATTATGTTAGATCCACTATGGACTGGACTCTCACTATCATGTTAGACCCACTATGGACTGGACTCTCACTATTATGTTAGATCCACTATGGACTGGACTCTCACTATTATGTTAGATCCAATATGGACTGGACTCTCACACTACTATGTTAGATCCACTATGGACTGGACTCTCACACTATTATGTTAGATCAACTATGGACTGGACTCTCACTATCATGTTAGACCCACTATGGACTGGACTCTCACTATTATGTTAGATCCACTATGGACTGGACTCTCACTATTATGTTAGATCTACTATGGACTGGACTCTCATACTATTATGTTAGATCCAATATGGACTGGACTCTCACATTATTATGTTAGATCCACTATGGACTAGACCCACACTATTATGTTAAATCCACTATGGACTAGACTCTCACACTATTATGTTAGATCCACTATGGACTGGACTCTCACTATTATGCTAGACCCACTATGGACTGGACTCTCACTATTATGTTAGATCCACTATGGACTGGACTCTCACTATTATGTTAGATCCAATATGGACTGGACTCTCACACTACTATGTTAGATCCACTATGGACTGGACTCTCACACTATTATGTTAGATCAACTATGGACTGGACTCTCACTATCATGTTAGACCCACTATGGACTGGACTCTCACTATTATGTTAGATCCACTATGGACTGGACTCTCACTATTATGTTAGATCTACTATGAACTGGACTCTCATACTATTATGTTAGATCCAATATGGACTGGACTCTCACATTATTATGTTAGATCCACTATGGACTAGACCCACACTATTATGTTAAATCCACTATGGACTAGACTCTCACACTATTATGTTAGATCCACTATGGACTGGACTCTCACTATTATGCTAGACCCACTATGGACTGGACTCTCACACTATTATGTTAGATCCACTATGGACTGGACCCTCACACTATTATATTAGATCCACTATGGACTGGACTCTCACTATTATGTTAGATCCACGATGGACTAGACTCTCACACTATTATGTTAGATCCACTATGGACTGGACTCTCACACTATTATGTTAGATCCACTATGGACTGGACTCTCACTATTATTTTAGATCCACTACGGACTGGACTCTCACTATTATGTCAGATCCACTATGGACTGGACTCTCACTATTATGTTGGATCCACTATTGAATGGACTCTCACTATTATGTTCGATCCACAATTGACTGGACTCTCACTATTATGTTAGATCCACTATGGACTGGACTCTCACTATTATATTGGATCCACTATGGACTGGACTCTCACTATTATGTTAGATCCACTATGGACTGGACTCTCACTATTATGTTAGATCCACTATGGACTGGACTCTTACTATTATGTTAGATCCACTATGGACTGGACTCTCACTATTATGTTAGATCCACTATGGACTGGACTCTCACTATTATGTTAGATTCACTCAACGTCCATTGTTCTGGTCGGGTTGAGTTTTTTCTTGCCCTGATGTGGGATCTGAGTATGTCGTTATGGCTTGTGCAGCCCTTTGAGACACCATTGATTTAAGGCTATATAAGTAAACACTGATTGATTGATACCTTCAAGTCGAGACAACTATCATCACCCGATTCTCACCGTCCTCGTCGGTCTGCACCTCCAGCTCGCCGCTCTCCTTGACGCCTTCGGGGTTGCGAAGCACCAGCCGGACGCTGAGGTTGGCGAAGGGCGTGAGGTTGTGGATGGTGTGCTGCGGGTGGCGGCTCTGGGTGTCGTAGCAGACCTCCTCGCGGGTCTGGTCCTTGCCGCCCACCCTGGAGCGGTACTGCACGGTCAGGTTGTAGCTGTGGCAGCGGGTCACGTTGTAGCCCAGGGGCTCCCAGCGCACCGTCACCTGCTTGGACTGGACGTCCAGAACCTCCAGGCGCCGCGGGCCGTGCATGGGTTCTGCGGGGGGGCGGAAGGGGGGGGGGAGGGGGGGAGAGGCGTGAGCTCACATGGCGCCCATCAATTAGGTGTCGCGGAACGCCAGGTGCTGCACATTAGTCTCAATAAAAGGAGGCAAATGGCTGGAATGTATGCCGAGGCACACGGGTTGTTCTTTTCTCATGCTGCACTTTTTTTTTTTTTTTACATTTGACACCCGGGTACAAACCCTGTTTCCATATGAGTTGGGAAATTGTGTTAGATGTAAATATAAACAGAATACAATGATTTGCAAATCCTTTTCAACCCAATTTAATGCACTACAAATACAAGATATTTGATGTTCAAACTCATAAACTTTGTTTTTTTGCTGCAAATAATAATTGTGAAGTGAATTTACATAGTGAAACCCAATATCTAAGTTACATTTAAACCAGTGTGGGTGGCACCGGGAGAGGTGGGTAAAGTGTCTTGCCCAAGGACACAACGGCAGTGACTAGGATGGTGGAGGCGGGAATCGAACCTGAAACCCTTAAGTTGCTGGCACGGCCACTCTACCAACCGAGCTATACCGCCGTGACATTATAATTAACTTAGAATTTCATGGCTGCAATTCGTGCCAAAGTAGTTGGGAAAGGGCATGTTCACCACTGTGTTACATCACCTTTTCTTTTAACACTCAATAAACGTTTGGGAACTGAGGAAAAAAATTGTTGAAGCTTTGAAAGTGGAATTCTTTCTCATTCTTGTTTTATGTAGAGCTTCAGTCGTTCAACAGTCCGCTGTCGTATTTTACGCTTCAAAATGCGCCACACATTTTCCATGGGAGACAGGTCTGGACTGCAGGCGGGCCAGGAAAGTACCCGCACTATTTTTTTTACAAAGCCACGCTGTTGTAACACGTGCTGAATGTGGCTTGGCATTGTCTTGCTGAAATAAGCAGGGGCGTCCATGAAAAAGACGGCGCTTAGATGTTGTTCCAAAACCTGTATGTACCTTTCAGCATTAATGGTGCCTTCACAGATGTGTAAGTTACCCATGCCTTGGGCACTAATGCACCCCCATACCATCACAGATGCTGGCTTTTCAACTTTGCGTCGATAACAGTCTGGATGGTTCGCTTCCCCTTTGGTCCGGATGACACAATGTCGAATATTTCCAAAAACAATTTGAAATGTGGACTCGTCAGAGACCACAGAACACTTTTACACTTTGCATCAGTCCACCTTAGATGATCTCGGGCCCAGAGAAGCCGGCAGCATTTCTGGATGTTGTTGATAAATGGCTTTCGCTTTGCATAGTAGAGCTTTAACTTGCACTTAAAGACGTAGCGACAAACTGTATTTAGTGACAGTGGTTTCCTGAAGTGTTCCTGAGCCCATGTGGTGATATCCTTTAGAGATTGATGTCAGTTTTTGATACAGTGCCGTCTGAGGGATCGAAGGTCACGGTCATTCAATGTTGGTTTCCGGCCATGCTGCTTACGTGGAGTGATTTCTCCGGATTCTCTGAACCTTTTGATGATATTATGGAGCGTAGATGTTGAAATCCCTAAATTTCTTGCAATTGCACTTTGAGAAACGTTGTTCTTAACCCTTGTATTATGTTGGAAGAAATGACATTGATTATGTTGCGGGTCCTTTTGACCTGCACTCAAAACAGTCAAGAAAACAGGTTAAACCAATAACAATTTTATTTTAGGTTATATAAACATTTAGAAAAGTGACATACAATACATTTTTTATTCCAATTGTATTATGTTAAGGGTCAATTTGACCCATTTCAGTTTTTGTATTGATCAAAGTACTGGTTATCCCTTCTTTTTCTTGCTGAAATCTGGTGACTTTTCCTCATCTAGGGTCATGAACTGGTGTGTAAATCTGGACACTTTGTTGTGTAGTAGAATGTTTGTGCAGAGTTTGTATAAAAAGATGATGTTGCGAGTCATTTTGACCCAGGCGCTTTAATGTGGGTAAATAGCTGTTCAGATCCAAAAATAAAACATGTCTCCTTGATGTACTTTTTACTTTGATGTACAATTGTTTGTATTTTGATTGTCTCTGAGACCCAGAGCCAGGTGTGTGAAGAGAGGGAACTTTCTCACACTTGTCCTTGTCTCCTCAGATGTCATCCTTCTGGAGCTCATTTTTGGTGAGTTTGTCAAAGAGATGACATGAGAACAGTGACAAGGACAAGTTTGAGAAAGTTCCCTCTCTTCACACACCTGGCTCTGGGTCTCAGAGGCAATCAAAATACAAACAATTGTACATCAAAGTAAAAAGTACATCAAAGAGACTTGTTTATTTTGGCTATTTACCCACATTAAAGCGTCTGGGTCAAAATGACCCGCAACATCATCTTTGTATACAAACTATGCAAGACATTCCACTACTCAACAAAGTGTCCAGATTTTACACACCAGTTCATGACCCTAGATGAGGGAAAAGTCACCAAATGTCTGCAAGAAAAAGAAAGGATAACCAGTACTTTGATCAACACAAAAACTGAAATGGGTCAAATTGACCCTCAACATAATAGAAGGGTTAAACTGTTTGAACATTGGCTCACGCAGTTGTGGACAAAGGGGTGTACCTCGCCCCATCCTTTCTTGTGAAAGACTGAGCATTTTTGGGGGGGAAGCTGTTTTTATACCCAATCATGGCACCCACCTGTTCCCAATTAGCCTGCACACCTGTGGCATGCTCCAAATAAGTGTTTGATGAGCATCCCTAAAAAATGTTTATCAGTTTGAACATCAAATATGTTGTCTTTGTTAACTGAATACGGGTTGAAAAGGATTTGCAAATCCTTGTATTCCGTTTATATTTACATCTAACACCATTTCCCAACTCATATGGAAACAGGGTTTGTACTTTTGTTTGAAGCGGCTTCCTGTTTCAAAGTCCTGTTGCTGCTGCTCGCTCCCAGCAGACACCAGCAACACATAGCAGGAGGTGTATCATCCCTCCGCAGGACGCCGCCTTTCCTGCCTTTGTTAGCCGGCCGTTTACAGGGTCCAGGCGGGACACGGCCCCCCCACCTGCGTCGCCCTATCACCGCCAAACACGTACCTTTCCCCACCCCCGGTCTTTTTCCTAATCCTCTTTTCTTCCGCTCCCCACCTTTCCGACAAGGCTGCCGGAGGTAATAGGATCAATTTCCATTCCAGGTTACATTTGCAGCCTATTTCTCTGGAACTTAATACTTTACCACCTATTAGGGAAGAGCCGGAGCTCGATTTCGCCCGTTTTCCCCGGAGAGGCCGCCCGGCATTATGAGATCGCTTGTGGGATTTTAAGATGAGGCATGTTGGGATTTTAAATAAATGGGGATAATGCTGACTAACTTAGGTCATAACATGACTGATTGATTGAAAGTTATATGAGCAGATTGCAAAGGAAGGGAATACATTATATGAAACAGTCCAGTTTATACCAGGGGTCTGGAACCTTTTTGCCTGAGAGAGCCAAGAAGCCAAATATTTCAAAATGTATTTCCGTAAGAGCCATATATATTTTTTTAACACTAAACATATAACATGTCTCTTGTTCTTTGTAATAACAGTGTTATTCGGAAGTTAACTGTGGAGGGGGGCGTGGCCTGCGGGCCTGCAGCGAAGCAGGGTGTTGCCACGATCAGCCTCGAAATCAGCGATAGGTGCGTAGATGGCCCAGCTGGGCCTTGTTATCGAATCACCTGTCGCTCCGTTATAAGCAACAGCCAGGAGGAGAGACGGGGTTGGAGCTGGAGCCAAAGCACGAGCAAGGACGAAAGAGAACTTATTGAGAAATAAAACAATATTGTAACCCTGAAACAGGCTCTCAGGTCGGTGCTTGGGGGTCTGAAGAACCCCCAGGAGGGCAAGCCCCACACTAACCAATTATAAATAAATAACTTCTTACCATTAACGCAACTACTTGAACAGGTGCGGTAGAAAATGGATGGATGGGTTAAAAATGCATGAGAATGTTTTATATTTTGAACATTATTTTCAACACTGTGATTACAAGTGGAATTATTCATTACTTATCGTGTTAAGCAAAGTCAGCTCAGATTTATCCGAGAGCCAGATGCAGTCATTTGGCTCTAGAGCCATAGGTTCCCTACCCCTGGTTTATACAGTTCAGTACATATTCCATACAATTGACCAGTTAATGGTCAATTGTTCAACTTGTTTAATTCGGAGTCCACGTTAATTAATTCATGGTAAAAACGACAAGGACGGTAGTTTGAACGGATGGCACCGTGGAGGGGGGCGTGGCCTAAGGGTTAGCTGGTAGTAAGAATTGATTAAAGTGGACCACGACTTAGTGGTCAATTGTACGGAATAT
>NC_084624.1:5475236-5517736 GCF_033978795.1 Nerophis ophidion
AGTAAGTCTTTGCTGTCGTCCAGCATTTTATTTTTGTTTACTTTGTAGACAGTTCAGTTTTAGTTTTGTTCTGCATAGCCTTCCTTAAACCTCAATGTCTTTTTTTAAGGGCACTCACCTCTTGTTAATTTCTGGTTCAAGCATTAGACACTTTTTACCTGCACATTGCCTCCCGCTGTTTCCGACAGCTATAAAGCAATTAGCTACCGGCTGCCACCTACTGATATGGAGGAGTATTACACGGTTACTCTGCTGAGCTCTAGACAGCACAGACACTCAACAAAAACACATCATTTGCAGACTAAAAGTACTGGTTTGCAAAAAATATTTTTAACCCAAATAGGTAAATTTACATAAAGTCCCACGGCACACTAGCAAGTGGTTGAAAAACACTCCATTAGCAAATGCATACTGTGGGCTTTTGAAACCTTACGATGATTTCTATTATAAAATGTGGTAGTTATTGTAAATAATTGGTATTGATTATACGACACATTCAGGTTAAACGCTGTTTGTGGGCTTCCGTGTCATCATGCACACTGTGGGGTTTTGTAACTTATTTTTAATTTTTTATGGGTATTTCGTACAAAGCAAGGTGGCCATTATAAATATTAACTGGCAGGAGCCACAATTGATTATAATTGGCATTGATTATATGACACATTCAGGTTTAAACAATGTTTGTGTGCTTCCATGTCAGCATGGGGTTTAGTAATATATATATATATTTTTTTAATGGATATTTCTTATTATGCGAGGTGGCCATTATAATTAATAACTGGCAAGAGCAACAATTGATTATAATTGGCATTGATTATACGACACATACATATTAAACACTGTTTGTGTGCTTCTGTGTGAGCATGCACACTGTATTTTTTTTATGGGTATTTCTTAATATGCAAGGTGGCTGTTATAAATAACTGGCAAGAACAAAAAATGATTATAATTGGTATTGATTATAGGACACATACAGATTAAACGCTGTTTGTGTGCTTCCGTGTCAGCATGCACACTGTGGGGTTTTGTAACTTTTTCTGTTTCTATGAGTATTTCTTTTTATGCAAGGTGGCCGTTATAAATAATAACTGGCAGGACCAACAATTGATTATAATTGGCATTGATTATATGACACATTCAGGTTTAAACGATGTTTGTGTGCTTCCATGTCATCATGCACACTGTTGGGTTTTGTAACTTTTTATTTTTATTTTTATGGGTATTTTTTATTAAACAATGTGGCCATTATAAATAATAACTGGCAGGAGCAACAATTTATTATAATTGGCATTGATTATATGACACATTCAGGTTCAAACGATGTTTGTGTGCTTACATGTCAGCATGCACACCGTGGGGTTTAGTATTTTTTATTATGCAAGGTGGCCGTTATAAATAGTAACTTGCAAGAGCAACAATTGATTACAATTGGGATTGGTTATATGACACATACGTGTTAAACACTGTTTGTGTGCGTCCGTGTGAGCATGCACAGCGTGTTTTTTTAATTGTTTTTTTATGGGTATTTCTTAAAATGCAAGGTGGCTGTTATAAATAACTGGCAAGAGCAAAAAATGATTATAATTGGTATTGATTATAGGACACATACAGATTAAACGCTGTTTGTGTGCTTCCGTGTCAGCATGCACACTGTGGGGTTTTGTAACTTTTTCTGTTTCTAGGAGTATTTCTTTTTATGCAAGGTGGCCGTTATAAATAATAACTGGCAGGAGCAACAAGTGATTATAATTGGCATTGATTATATGACACATTCAGGTTCAAACGATGTTTGAGTGCTTACATGTCAGCATGCACACCGTGGGGTTTAGTATATTTATATATTTTTTTTAATGGGTATTTCTTATTATGCAAGGTGGCCGTTATAAATAGTAACTTGCAAGAGCAACAATTGATTACAATTGGCATTGATTATACGACACATACATGTTAAACACCGTTTGTGTGCGTCCGTGTGAGCATGCACACTGTGTTTTTTTTAGTTTTTTTATGGGTATTTCTTATTATGCAAGGTGGCTGTTATAAATAACTGTCAAGAGCAAAAAATTATTATAATTGGTATTGATTATACGACACATACAGATTAAACGCTGTTTGTGTGCTTCCGTGTCAGCATGCTCACTGTGGGGTTTTGTAACTTTCTCTGTTTCTATGAGTATTTCTTTTTATGCAAGGTAGCCGTTATAAATAATAACTGGCAATAGCAACAATTGATTATAATTGCCATTGATTATACGACACTAAGTTGTAAACGATGTTTGTGTGCTTACATGTCAGCATGCACACGGTGGGGTTTAGTATTTTTTTTTTTATGGGTATTTCTTATTATGCAAGGTGGCCGTTATAAATACTAACTTGCAAGAGCAACAATTGATTACAATTGGCATTGATTATATGACACATACAGGTTAAACACTGTTTGTGCGCGTCCGTGTGAGCATGCACAGCGTGTTTTTGGGGGTTTTTTTTTAATGGGTATTTCTTATTATGCAAGGTGGCTGTTATAAATAACTGGCAAGAGCAAAAATTGATTATAATTGGTTTATATGACACATACAGAATAAACGCTGTTTGTGTGTTTGCATGTGAGCATGCGCACCGTGGGGTTTTGTAAATTATTTGTTTTTTTATGGGTATTTCTTATTATGTAAGGTGGACGTTGTAAATAATAAGTGGCAGGAGCAACAATTGATTATAATTGGCATTGATTATATGACACATTCAGGTTTAAATGATGTTTGTGTGCTTCAATGTCAGCATGCACACTGTGGGGTTTAGTAATTTAAAATTATTTTTCTTTATGAGTATTTCTTATTATGCAAGGTGGCCGTTATAAATAGTAACTTGCAAGAGCAACAATTGATTATAATTGGCATTGGTTATATGACACATACATGTTAAACACCGTTTGTGTGCGTCCGTGTGAGCATGCACACTGTGTTTTTTTTTTGTTTTGTTTTTATGGGTATTTCTTATAAATAACTGGCAAGAGCAAAAATGTATTATAATTGGTTTATACGACACATACAGATTAAACACTGTTTGTGTGTTTCCATGTGAGCATTCGCACCGTGGGGTTTTGTAAATTATTAGTTTTTTATGGGTATTTCTTATTATGCAAGGTGGCCGTTATAAATAATAACTGGCAGGAGCAACAATTGATTATAATTGGCAATGATTATATGACACATTCAGGTTTAAACAATGTTTGAGTGCTTACATGTCAGCATGCACACCGTGGGGTTTAGTAATATTTTTTATTTATTTTTTTAATGGATATTTCTTATTATGCAAGGTGGCCGTTATGAATAGTAACTTGCAAGAGCAACAATTGATTACAATTGGCATTGGTTATATGACACATACATGTTAAACACCGTTTGTGCACGTCCGTGTGAGCATGCACACCGTGTTTTTTTTATTTTTTTTATCGGTATTTCTTATCATGCAAGGTGGCCGTTATAAATAACTGGCAAGAGCAAAAATGTATTATAATTGGTTTATACGACACATACAGATTAAACACTGTTTGTGTGTTTCCATGTGAGCATTTGCACCGTGGGGTTTTGTAAATTATTAGTTTTTTATGGGTATTTCTTATTATGCAAGGTGGCCGTTATAAAAAATAACTGGCAAGAGCAAAAATGTATTATAATTGGTTTATACGACACATACAGATTAAACACTGTTTGTGTGTTTCCATGTGAGCATTCGCACCGTGGGGTTTTGTAAATTATTAGTTTTTTATGGGTATTTCTTATTATGCAAGGTGGCCGTTATAAAAAATAACTGGCAAGAGCAACAATTAATTATATTTGGCATTGATTATACGACACAAAGTTTTAAACGATGTTTGTGTGCTTCCATGTCAGCATGCACACCGTGGGGTTTAGTAATTTAAAAACATTTTTTTAATGGGTATTTCTTATTATGCAAGGTGGCCGTTATACATAGTAACTTGCAAGAGCAACAATTGATTACAATTGGCATTGGTTATATGACACATACATGTTAAACACCGTTTGTGTGCGTCCGTGTGAGCATGCACACCGTGTTTTTTTTTTGTTTTTTTATGGGTATTTCTTATTATGCAAGGCGGCTGTTATAAATAACTGGCAAGAGCAACAATTAATTATAATTGGCATTGATTGTACGACACATACAGATTAAAAGCTGTTTGTGTGTTTCCATTTGAGCATGCGCACCGTGGGGTTTTGTAACTTATTTGATTTTTTATGGGTATTTCTTATTATGCAAGGAGGCTGTTATAAAAAATAACTGGCAAAAGCAACAATTGATTATAATTGGCATTGATTATACGACACATACAGGTTAAACACTGGTTGTGTGCGTCCGTGTGAGCATGCACACCGTGAGTTTTTATTTTTTAATGGTTATTTCTTACAATGCAAGGTGGCCGTTATAAATAATAACTGGCAAGATCAACAATTGATTATATAATACATCTAAAATGCAGCCCCATGTGCTTTTGTATAAGCCTATTTTAGCCTTTGATGTTGAGGCTTCTTTTGAGTCAATACCATGTCTTTTATTCAAGGTGGCATTTTTCATCAATAACTGGCAGAAGGAGCAAACATATTGATTTTATAAAACAACATGTCCAGCTTGGGTCCTGGTGCACGTGCTCATGCATGAGAAAGCCTACCTCGGGCTTTGACCTTATTGGCTTATTTTTTGAGTCATTGTGTTAATATTGTTCAATGTGGTGGTTATTGTTCATAACTGGTGAGAAGAAGCATTGCATTGATTATCTTTCACCAGTATGTGCTCCAGCATGAGAGAGTCGACCTCGGGCTTTGACTCAATGGCTTATTTTGAGTCACGGTGTTTATATTTTTCAAGGTGGCGGTTATCGTTCATAACTGGCGGGTGGAACAATTGAATTTGCATTCACTGATTCTGCTTCGTAAGAAAGGCTTGGACTTTCTGGCTTGTTTCAAGTTGATCTCTGTATTTCTAACCAAGGTGATTTGTATCATTAATAACTGGCGGGAGGAGCGATGTGTTGGCGTTAGCATCTCCTCTTACCAATCTTGCAAGTTAATTGCTTTTGAGCCCAGATCGAATCAATCACACTCGTCAAATGAACCAAATAATTGGCAGGAGGAAGGAGGGTATTGATTATAAGACATAAGCAGGTTGAGCGCCAAGTGGGGTTTGTGTGACTCCGGGTCTTATTTTGAGTATGTTCTGGTTATTTACTACAATGCAAGGTGGCTGTTGTGAATAATAACTGGCAATCACATTGATTGTACAACACATAAATAACACAGGCCCATGTGCTCGTGCATGAGCCTACCTTAGACGTTTTGATGTTGTGGCTTCTTTTGAGTCAATGACCTTCTGTGTTTTATCGACGGTGGCATGTATCATGAATTAAAGAATTAGATTTTTATATAGCGCTTTTTCTCTAGTGACTCAAAGCGCTTTACATAGTGAAACCCAATATCTAAGTTACATTTAAACCAGTGTGGGTGGCACTGGGAGCAGGTGGGTAAAGTGTCTTGCCCAAGGACACAACGGCAGTGACTAGGATGGCTGAAGAGGGGATCGAACCTGCAACCCTCAAGTTGCTGGCACGGCCGCTCTACCAACCGAGCTATACCGCCCCATCATGAATGTGGAGAGGCGCAGCCGACGGGCCGACGGCGGGGCAGGTCACGCTGGTGCCCTGCCCAAGATGGCGGCGAGGAGGCGGAGAATGCGGCGGAGCTCAGAGGCGGGGCGTACCGAATTCAGGTGCGTGGCTCACACACCGGGAAATGATTAACATTTCTCCTGACACTGTATAAAAGGGGAGAAGGAGGAGAGATCAAAGAGGAAGGAGGAGAAGCGAGAGCAACACAGAGTGCAAGACGAGAACGATGACGACGGCTGAAAAGCAGACCAGAAACGAGCAGTGGAGGAAGGAGCTGAAAAGCGATCCGAGCTGCAACCAAGCTTTATTGAAAAATAAAGAATTTAAATAAATGGGTAAATCTGCTCAAAAAAGTATGTCCTGCCTGGGTGGTCCATTGAGCGCCGATGACGGCCCACAGGGGAGGGTCCAGTGGTCCAGCCACGTTGGGTGCCAAATGCTGTCGTCGTGCGGGTTCTGTGGACCACCCAGGCAGGACATACTTTTGCGCAGCTTTAACTCCTTTTTTTTTCAATAAAGCTTGGTTGCAGCTTGAATCACTTTTAAGCTCCTTCCTACACTGCTTGTTCCCGGTCTACTTTTCAGCCGCCGTCGTCGCCGTTCTCGTCTTGCGCTCTGTGTTGCTCTCGCTTCTCATCTGCTGCAAATGTTCCTCCTTCTCCTTGATCTCTCCTCCTTCTCCACTTTTATACCGTTTCCCGGTGTGTGATCCACGCACCTGAATTCGATTGCGGCGGCGTCACTCCTGGTACGCCCCACCTCTCCGCCGCATTCTCCGCCTCCTTGCCGCCATCTTGGGCAGGACTGGACTCTCACACTATTAGTTTAGATCCACTATGGACTGGACTCTCACTATTATGTTAGATCCACTATGGACTGGACTATCACACTATTATGTTAGATCCACTATGGACTGGACTCTCACTATTATGTTAGATCTACTATGGACTGGACTCTCACTATTATTTTAGATCCACTATGGACTGGACTCTCACACTATTATATTAGATCCACTATGGACTGGACTCTCACGCTATTATGTTAGATCCACTATGGACTGGACTTTCACAATATTATGTTAGATCCACTATGGACTGGACTCTCACACTATGTTAGATCCACTATGGACTGGACTCTCTCACTATTATGTTAGATCTACTATGGACTGGACTTTCACTATTATGTTCGATCCACTATGGACTGGACTCTCACTATTATGTTAGATCCGCTATGGACTGGACTCTCACTATTATGTTCGATCCACTGTGGACTGGACTCTCACTATTATGCTATGGACTGGACTCTCACACTATTATGTTAGATCCACTATGGACTGGACTCTCACACTATTATGTTAGATCCACTATGGACTGGACTCTCTCACTATTATGTTAGATCCACTATGGACTGGACTCTCACTATTATGTTAGATCCACTATGGACTGGACTCTCACACTATTATGTTAGATCCACTATGGACTGGACTTTCACAATATTATGTTAGATCAACTATGGACTGGACTCTCACACTATTATGTTAGATCCACTATGGACTGGACTCTCACACTATTATGTTAGATCCACTATGGACTGGACTCTCACTATCATGTCAGATCCACTATGGACTGGACTCTCACACTATTATGTTAGATCCACTATGGACTGGACTCTCACACTATTATGTTAGATCCACTATGGACTGGACTCGCACACTATTATGTTAGATCCACTATGGACTGGACTCTCACACTATTATGTTAGATCCACTATGGACTGGACTCTCACTATCATGTCAGATCCACTATGGACTGGACTCTCACTATTATGTCAGATCCACTATGGACTGGACTCTCACTATTATGTTAGATCCACTATGGACTGGACTCTCTCACTATTATGTTAGATCCACTATGGACTGGACTCTCTCACTATTATGTTAGATCCACTATGGACTGGACTCTCACTATTATGTTAGATCCAATATGGACTGGACTCTCACTATTATGTTAGATCCACTATGGACTGGACTCTCACACTATTATGTCAGATCCACTATGGACTGGACTCCCACTATTATGTCGGATCCACTATGGACTGAACTCTCAGTATTATGTTAGATCCACTATGGACTGGACTCTCACACTATTATGTTGGATCCACTGTGAACTGGACTCTCACTATTATGTTAGATCTACTATGAACTGGACTCTCACACTATTATGTCAGATCCACTATGGACTTGTCTCTCACACTATTATGTCAGATCCACTACGGACTGGACTCTCACACTATTATGTTAGATCCACTATGGACTGGACTCTCACTATTATGCTAGATCCACTATGGACTGGACTCACAATAGTATGTTAGATCCACTATGGACTGGACTCTCACTATTATGTTAGATCCACTATGGACTGGATTTTCACAATATTATGTTAAATTCACTATGGACTGGACTCTCACACTATTATGTTAGATCCACTATGGACTGGACTCTCACACTATTATGTTAGATCAACTATGGACTGGACTCTCACTATTATGTTAGATCCACTATGGACTGGACTCTTACTATTATTTTAGATCCACTTTGGACTGGACTCTCACTATTATGTTAGATCCACTATGGACTGGACTCTTACTATTATTTTAGATCCACTTTGGACTGGACTCTCACTATTATGTTAGATCCACTATAGACTGGACTCTCACTATTATGTTAGATCCACTATGGACTGGATTTTCACAATATTATGTTAAATTCACTATGGACTGGACTCTCACACTATTATGTTAGATCCACTATGGACTGGACTCTCACACTATTATGTTAGATCAACTATGGACTGGACTCTCACTATTATGTTAGATCCACTATGGACTGGACTCTTACTATTATTTTAGATCCACTTTGGACTGGACTCTCACTATCATGTTAGATCCACTATGGACTGGACTCTTACTATTATTTTAGATCCACTTTGGACTGGACTCTCACTATTATGTTAGATCCACTATAGACTGGACTCTCACTATTATGTTAGATCCACTATGGACTGGACACTGGGGTCCCTTCCAAGGTTTGTCATAGTCATTCACATTGACCTTCCACCGGGTTGTGAGTTTTTCCTTGCCCTTATCTGGGCTCTGAACCGAGGATGACTGATTGATTGATAAATTTATAACAGGATAATGCATACATGTATCATTTGTTTTCAAAACGCTTACAAAAAAGTGGCACCCCAAAAATTCTGTGGGAACCCAATTTTGTGACTGGATGGGGTCCCGGGGGACCCCATGTTGAAGATTCCTAGCACCAACACTGCAGCTCCTTCATGCATGAGCAATATCGGTGTCTTGCATTTAAGCCCAGAATGTAATCTGCCACAAAAGGAAGAAAACCAGCAATCTTAGAACAAAGCCGAGCGTGAGTGTGCTCTGCTCAGCCCCCCGGGGGCAGGAGCCTACATTAGTCCTGGATGAAAGGCAGCAAATTGGGCATGTCCAGAGCTTTCTTGCGCGGACTTAAAGCGAGTCTGTTGCTGCCATCCCGCCAGTCAGATTGTGCGGAGGAGCAATTTGCTTCTGGAGATCTTCCCCGGGCGGCTGTCTGGATTCTTTTATCAGATCCACGTTGATTAGAGACGCTGGCGCCCATTTAGCAGCAAACAAGGATGGGAACACTTTCCTCTTCCCCCCGATCATTAGAGAGCAGCGTGAAGCTAACACGGCTCTTGAGGCCAGTTGCTCTTTCACCAAGGAAGAATAAATGCAGGGGGAGCTTTTGAGCTTGCTGAAAAATGTTATGTTGTTTTTGTTCTAGGCCTGTCGAGCATAGACGACACCAGAACTATAGAAGAAGAACTGTCTGGCATTAACTTATTAATGATTAGATAATCAGGCCCAGGTGGGCCAACTACGCACCTGTCGCTGAGCTCATAGTCGATCCTGGCACACCCCGTTTTGCTGCAGGTACGCGGGCCACGCCCCCCCTCCACAAACACATATGCATATATTAATAAATATACAAGTACAAATGTGATATACAAATAAATAATTTGTATGAATAAATGCATATTTGTAAACATATTTTTGAAATTTGAAAATATATACAAATAAATTGTGTAACTTTAAAAATGTGACATACAAATAAATCAAGAATTTGTATAATAAACGCGTATTTGTAAATATATTTTTGGAGATTTGAAAACATATACAAATAAAATGTATAAATATAAATATGTGACTTACAAATAAATCAAGATTTTGTATAATAAACGCGTATTTGTAAATATTTTTGAGATTTGAAAACATATATAAAATGTATAAAAATAAAAATGTGACACAAACATATCAAGCATTTGTATAAATAAACGCGTATTTGTAAATATATTTTTAAGATTTTAAAATATACACGAACAAAAAGTATAAATATAAAAATGTGACATACAAATAAATCAAGAATTTGTATGAATAAACGTGTATGTAAATATACAGTATTTTTGAGATTTGAAAATATACACAAATAAAATTTGTAAATATAAAATTTTGACATACAAATAAATCAAGAATTTGTACAATAAACGCGTATGTGTAAATATGTTTTTGAGATTTGAAAGTACATACGTATAAAATGTATAAATATAGAAATGTGGCATACAAATAAATCAAGATTTTGTATAATAAACGTGCATTTGTAAATATATTTTTGAGATTTGAAAACATATACAAATAAAATTTATAAATATAAAAATGTGACTTACAAATAAATCAAGATTTTGTATAATAAACGCGTATTTGTAAATATATTTTTGAGATTTGAAAACATATAAAAATGTGACATACAAATAAATCAATAATTTGTATAATAAACGCATATTTGTAAATATATTTTTGAGATTTGAAAGTATACACAAAATGTATAAAAATAAAAATGTGACAAACAAATCAAGCATTTGTATAAATAAACGTGTATTTGTAAATACATTTTTGAGATTTGAAAATATACACAATTAAAATTTGTAAATATAAAATTTTGACATACAAATAAATCAAAAATTTGTATAATAAACAAGTATTTGTAAATATATTTTTGAGATTTGAAATCATGTACACAAATAAAATGTATAAATATAAAAATGCGACATGCAAATAAATCAAGAATTTGTATAAATAAACGCGTATTTGTAAATATATTTTTGACATTTGAAATCATATACAAATAAAATTTCTAAATATAAAAATGTGACAAAAATACATCAATAATTTAAATAAATAAACGCATTTTTGTAAATATATTATTGAGATTTGAAAATATATACAAATGTCTAAATATAAAAACGTGACATACAAATAAATCAAGAATTTGTATGAATAAACACGTGTTTGTAAATAAATTTGAGATTTGAAAATATATATAAAAATAAAATATATAAGTATAAAAATGTGACAAACAAATAAATCAAGAATTTGTATGAATAAACGCGTATTTATAAGTATATTTTTGAGATTTGAAAATATACACAAATAAAACGTAGAAATATAAAAATTTGACTTACAAATAAATCAAGAATTTGTATAATAAACGAGTATTTGTAAAAATATTTTGGAGATTGGAAAATATATAGAAATAAAATGTATAAATATAAAAATGTGACATACAAATAAATCAAGAATTTGTATAAACGCATATTTGTAAATTAATTTCAGATTTGAAAATATACACAAATAAAATGTATAAATATAAACATTTGACATACAAATAAATCAAGAATTCGTATAATAAACAAGTATTTGTAAATATATTTTTGAGATTTGAAAGTATATACAAATAAAATACAAAAATGTGACACTAATGAATCAACAATTTGTATGAATAAACGTGTATTTGTCAATACATTTTTGAGATTTGAAAATATACACAAATAAAATGTATAAGTATAAAAATTTGACATACAAATAAATCAAGAATTTGTATGAATAAACGTGTATTTGTAAATATATTTTTGAGATTTAAAAATAAACTAATAAAATGTATAAATATAAAACCGTGACATACAAATAAATCAGGAATTTGTATAATAAACAAGTATTTGAAAATATATTTTGGAGATTTGAAAGTATATACTAATAAAATACAAAAATGTGACACAAATAAATCAACTATTTGTATGAATAAACGTGTATTTGTAAATATATTTTTGAGATTAAAAAATAAACTAATAAAATGTATAAATATAAAACCGTGACATACAAATAAATCAAGAATTTATATAAATAAACGCGTTTTTGTAAATACATTTTTGAGATTTGAAAACATATACAAATAAAATGTATAAATATAGAAATGTGACATACAAATAAGTAAATAAACTGTATAAATAAACGTGTATTTGTAAATATATTTTTGAGATTTGAAAGTATATACAAATAAAATGTATAAATATAAAAATAAATCAAGAATTTGCATGAATAAACGTGTATTTGTAAATATATTTTTGAGATTTTTATATAAATACGCTTAATTTTGTATTTGTATTGAATTTGCATATGTAGATCGCTTTTTTGCTTTTGTGTCGATGAGACATTCCTCCCACAAACCAGATGCGTAAATAAATGTGACCTACACACTCCCCTGGACAACCAGCCAGAGCGGTCTGGGTCACGGACATGGTCAGACACTGGCGAGCCAATCAGAGGCACACTAGGAAGTGGTCATATTACAGCATGACTTTTGTGATGATTTGACACACTGATAAGAGATCAGTATCTACATCGGGACAAAGTCATTAAACGGCATTGATATACTAAAATAAGCAGCTAGTCTTTTAGATGAACTGGATAAAGTAAAAATAGCTAATACAACGCTTACGTTAGCTAGCTCAGGCCTGTTCTGCATTTTTGATTGATAGATTGAATTTTTTATTAGTAGATTGCACAATACAGTATATATTCCGTACAATTGACCACTAAAAGGTAACACCCGAAAAGGTTTTTCAACTTGTTTAAGTCGGGGTCCACGTTAATCAAATCATGGTAATTTAAGGCGTTTTTTCTGTAAAAACGTGGGTTGTTGTTGTGCAGGGAAGTCCGGACATTTTGCATATAATGCATGTAATGCTCTGTGACCCAGACCGCTCTCGCTGCAGTGCCCTCTGTTGGTTGTTCAGGGAAGTGTTTAGGTCACTGTGGAAGTCTCTTCCAAGTGGTCCCACTGACAGACACTTCACCGGAACCAGGCGTGCGAGTTGAACAAAGTTGTTAACGCACATATATTTAATTCCAAGTCTTTTACCCGCAGAACGTGACTTTTACAGTCACGTCCGTATCCTCTCTCCCCCTCCTGCTCCTGGCCGCTAACTGTTAAAGACAACAGATGATCGGATTAACACGTACCACCCGGGAAATCTAATCACCTGCCCTTATCCGTTGGTGCTCGTCCTCAGCACCATAGACAGAGGCGGTGACCTTTGCTTCTGCAGGCGCGCTGGCCACACCTTCCTCCACGGTCACATTTATTCGTGTATAGGGTTTGTGGTAGGAATGTCTCATCGACACAAAAGCAAAAAAAGCGATCCACATATGCAAATTCAATACAAAATCAAGCGTATTTATATTCAAATCTCAAAAATATAAGTACAAATACACGGATATTTATACAAATTCTTAATTTACATTTGTATATTTATTAATATATGCATATGTATTAATATCATATTGATATATATATATATATATATATATATGTAAAAAAGTTGATGTGAGACAATTCTGCTTCCATAGTGTCGAAGGGTGGTGCTTTATTTTTTTACTCGCCCTTCAGATAAAGGAGAAGGCCTCAGCGACATTTGTTTGCCACCTTCCATTACGCTTCGGCCATCGAGGTAATGACACGACTTTAACACTCAGAAATCATTTTCATATCCTGGCGCGAGCCAGACACAATGATAGCTGGCCGTAACCGGCAATCAGCGCCCCATCACCCTTCTTGCTGTGCTATTCACGAAGAAGAGAGGAGGGGGGTGGGCATATTTAAAAAGGGGACAGAGTGGGAAGAAGAGGAAAGGTTTTTGTTGCCGTCAAAACCTTCAGCTTGACGGACGTGTACGTCTTCTTCCAAATAGTGTTGTAAAAAAAAAAAGCGCAAACGTGCTCTGGTTCCGGTCCGACACCAGATTCTTCAGTCACGGACAAATGATGGTGAGCTGGGAGGGGCTGAGTGGAAGGATGGACACACACACACACACACACACACACACACACCCTTGTATTTCCGACCTTCTTGAGACCTCCAAAAAATGCCTACCTCTTTAGGACCACCCCTTATATATATATATATATATATATATATATATATATATATATATATATATATGTATATATATATATATATATATATATATATATATATATATACACACACATATACACATACATATATACACATATATATATATACACATATACACATACATATATACACATATATATATATACACATACATATATACACACATATATATATACACATATACACATAAATATATACACATATATATATACACATATACACATAAATATATATACACATATACACATACATATATACACACATATATATATACACATATACACATAAATATATACACATATATATATACACATATACACATAAATATATATGTATATATATATATATATATATATAAATATATATATATATACATATATACACACATATATATACACAACATGTGTGCAATATTATTATAAAAGTTGGAATTTTACTAAACAGTCGCAATTTTACAAGAAAAAAGCTTAACATTTGGCCAATTTTATGAAAAGAGTCGTAGTTTTTCTCGACGAGTCACAATTTATTAAGAAAACTGAAAAATCTTGGCAATATTATAATAATAATCGGAATTTTACTTGGAAAAAAAACTATGTCATTATTTTAAAGGAAGTATTTTACAAGAACAACAAAAAAATTGGCAATATTGTGATAAAAATCAGAATTTTATATGACAAATTTCACAATTTCACATTAAAAAGTAATAATTTGACATAAAAAAGTAATACTTTTACGAGAAAATAACACAATATTACATAAACAGAAAGAATGAGGAATTGTTCCCAATTTTCAATCAATCAATCAATCAATGTTTACTTATATAGCCCTAAATCACTAGTGTCTCAAAGGGCTGCACAAACCACTACGACATCCTCGGTAGGCCCACATAAGGGCAAGGAAACCTCACACCCAGTGGGACGTCGGTGACAATGATGACTATGAGAACCTTGGAGAGGAGGAAAGCAATGGATGTCGAGCGGGTCTAACAAGATACTGTGAAAGTTCAATCCATAATGGATCCAACACAGTCGCGAGAGTCCAGTCCAAAGCGGATCCAACACAGCAGCGAGAGTCCCGTTCACAGCGGAGCCAGCAGGAAAACATCCCAAGCGGAGGCGGATTTTGTGTTCTGTTTGAGAGTAATGAAACCCAACTCTTCTTCTAAGCTTGAGAACACTATCGTATTGGCTGAACATTTTCACAAGTTCAAGGAAGTTGCCCTGGTTTGAGCTTGCAGAAGACTTATCACCATCTCGTGCGAGATATAGAATAATGTCAATCTTATAAGAAAGAAGTCGACACATTGTGAGAAAAAGACTGCTTTTAGTATTTTTTGGGGGGTTTTTAATTGTTTTTTTATCCGCATTATTTACAGAATGTCTCTGTATACATATTTATTTTGTTGAATTAATTTTGGCCAAAGGGGTGCATTTCAATTTCTTACACACACTTGTTATTTCATATGTTGCCCGGAGGGGGAGATTGATGATTGGATGATTTCGGTCCTAACTTGTTCACCGGTCCTGAATATGGACGCTACTTTTCCTTGTTGATGTCTCAAGAAGGGCAGCGATACAAGAACACACACACACACACACACACATTTTACCCCTTCTTGAGATCTCTGAAAAATGCCTACCTCTATAGGACCACCCTTTCTAGATATATATAGATTAGTATTTACAACATTAATAATATTTACATAACATGCAAACATAAAAAAGCTTGTTGTGAAGAATGAGTTGGAATTTCACAAGAAAAAGGTTACAATTTTACAAGAAAAACTTAGAATTTTTGCAGTATTATAATAAAAGTCATCATTTTACTCGCCACAAGTCACAATTTTACAAGAAAAACTGAACATTTGTGCAATATTAAGATAAAAGTTGGAATTTTACTCAATAACAGTCGCAATTTTACAAGAAAAAACCTTAACATTTGGCCAATTTTATGAAAAGAGTCGTAATTTTTCTCGAGGAGTCACAATTTATTAAGAAAACTGAAAAATCTTGGCAATATTATAATAATAATCGGAATTTTACAGGGCAAAAAAAATGTCACAATTTTACAGGAAGTATTTTACAAGAACAACAAAAATATTGGCAATATCGCGATAAAAGTCTGAATTTTTTTATGACAAATGTCACCATTTTGCATTAAAAAGTAATAATTTGACATAAAAAAGTAATTATTTTACATTAAAAAGTCATACTTTGAGAAAATATTACAATATTGCATATGCAGAAAGAATGAGAAATTGTTGGCAATTTTATGAAAAAAGTCGTAATATTTCTCGACGAGTTACAATTTATTAAGAAAAATTAAAAAAACCTGGCAATATTATAATAATAATCGGAATTTTACTTGGCAAAAAAAACAATGTCACTATTTTACAAGAAGTATTTTACAAGAACAACAAAAAAATTGGCAATATTGTGACAAAAGTCAGAATTGTATATGACCAATTTCGCCATTTCACATTAAAAAGTAATAATTTGACATAAAAAAGTGATAATTCTTCATTAAAAGGTAATACTTTTACGAGAAAATAACACAATATTACATAAACAGAAAGAATGAGAAATTGTTCCCAATTTTATAAGAAGTCGACACATTGTGAGAAAAAGACTGCTTTTATGTATTTTTTTTGTATTTGTAATTGTTTTTTTATCCTCATTATTTACTTCAACTTATGCATTTCGCTTTCTTAAAAACACTTGTTATTTCATATGTTGCCCGGAGGGGGAGATTGATGATTGAATGATTTCGGTTCTAACTTGTTCACCCGTCCTCATATGAAGAAGAATTCTCCTTGTTGATGTCTCAAAAAGGGTAGCGATACAAGAACACACGCACACACACACACACACACACACACACACACACACACACACACACACACACACACACACACACTTGTATTTTCCCCCTTCTTGAGACCTCTGAAAAATGCCTACCTCTATAGGACCACCCTTTCTTGATATATATAGATTAGTATTTACAACGTTAATAATATTTACATAATATACAAACATATAAAAGCATGTTGTGAAAAATTAGTTGGAATTTCACCAGAAAAAGGTTACAATTTTACAAGAACAACTTTGAATTTTAGCGGTTTTATAACAAGAGTCGGAATTTTACTTGACGCAAGTCAAAAGTTTACGATAAAAACTGAACAAATGTGCAGTATTATGACAAAAGTTGGAAGTTTACTCAATAACAGTCACAATTTTACAAGACAAAGCTTATAATTTGGACAATTTTATGAAGAAACGTAATTTTACCCGACAAAAGTCAAAATTTTATGAGAAAACTTCAAAGTGTTGGCAATGTTGCTTGGCTAAATTAGCACAAAAGCCATAATTTTTATTAAAAAATGTCACTACTTTACAAGAACAAAAAAAATTGGCAATGTGTTAAAATTCTGTATTTTTTGACAAATGTCGCCATTTTTGCATTAAAAAGTAATAATTTGACATAAAAAAGTAATAATTTTACATTAAAAAGAATCAATTTTACGTTAAAAAGTCATCCTTTTACGAGAAAATATTACAATATTACATAAACAGAAAGAATGAGAAATTGTTTCCAATTTTATAAGACAGAAGTCGACATATTGTGAGAAAAAGACTGCTTTTAGTTCTTTTTTTTTGTTTTTGTTTTTAATCCTCATTATTTACTTCAACTTATTACAGAATGTCTCTGTATACATATTTAGTCATTTTGTTGAATTAATTTTGGCCAAAGGGGGTGCATTTCAATTTCCTACACACACTTGTTATTTCATATGTTGCCCAGAAGGGGAGATTGATGATTGAATTATTTCAGTCCTAACTTGTTCACCGGTCCTCATATGGACAAGACTTCTCTTTGTTGATGTCTCAAGAAGGGTAGCGATACAAGAACACGAACACACACACACACACACACACACTACGTATACACACAGAGAGGCCAGGCCGTCCACCTTGGGGGCGTTGGATAATCAGCAGGATTTATTGAATGGCGCTAGCTGCTCCTCACTCCATCAAGTCTTTCTTTATAGGCCCGCTGATAAATGAGTCTGCCATCACGGCGGGGCTTCGGAGGGGTGGGGCGGGCGGGCGACACGATGGAGGATCGAAATGAAACCACAAAATGAAACGCGCCGTCGGAAGCCGGCCTGAGCTGCCGCCTTGTCTGATGGGCCCCCGGACGCCGTGAAGGAAGAGACGCACGTCTGACAGTTGGCCAACACTAGAAATGACTAGAATTGGATGGATCACCCCCAACACTACGCTCCATACACCCCATCTTTTACAACTCTCTACGTCTCCACCTGTAACTCACGCTAGTAAAAAAAAATAAAATAAAAAAATAAAAAAATAGACACTAGAACGGGGGTCAGTGAGACGCATGCAGCTCTTTAGCGCCGCCCTAGTGGCTCCTTGGAGTATTTTTAAAAAAGGATTGAAAATGGAAAAAGACGGGGTTGAATTATTTTGTTTTGGAGGAGAAACATGACACTAATTGTTAGAAAGCCCACTGTTTAATTTGCTTCACAAGAATATCAATGTACCGTATTTCCCTGAATTGCCGTATGCGCCTGTCTAGAATTACTGCCGGGGTTAAAATCGTTTCGCAAAATAATTAGCGCATGCTTAGCATTACTGCCGGGTCAAACTCGTTTCGCAAAATATCATTTTTATTAGCGCATGTCTAGAATTTCTGCCGGGCCAAACTCGTTTCGCCAAATATTTAGCATATGCTTAGAATTTCCACAGGGTCAAACTCGTCACGTCACGAATGACACTTCACCTGATATCATTTTCAAAATGGAGGAGGCTGATTTCAAAAATTTAAATTCGCATAAAGGGAATAAGATTAAGAGCTATTCAGCAGGATTTAAGGTCCAAGCTATTGAATATGCTAAAAAGAACAGTAAGCAGCTATGTTTTATTAATATACCGTAGCTGCGTGTGTCAAATATGAGTCATTAAATGACTCCAGCCTCCTGGTGGTAGAGGGCGCTAGTGATCCTTCTTGCGACTACTTGGCTGCAGAAGAAGTGACAACAAGCAGCGATCGTTTGTTTTTTCCTCTTGCTTGCACTTTTAACATGGAGGATTACATATCTAAAAAAAACATTTTTTCTAAAATGGACTTTCAATCGAAGCAGGAGGTAATAAAGGAAGATTTCCATCGAGACAGAGAGTTTTTTAAAACTGAAGAAAGATAAGGAAGACTCTATAAACAAGTTATCGATGCTTTTGATCAGAAGGAGCTGCGCATGGACTTCATTTATAAGTAAAGGTAAGACCATAATAACGTTTTTTTTTATTATGTGTGCTTTTCATGATGGTATCCTTACATCACACTCAAATTTATAAGTGCAGGCCTAAATTTACTGCATGCCTTTGGAGTGAGAAGAGGTTTTAAATTAATTAGCGCCTCGGCGGCAATTCAAGGAAATACGCTAATCATAGTAGTATCGACCAGATACACTCCTGTACTTGGTATCATTACAGTGGATGTTATGTGTAGATTCACTATTGGTGTTTGTTTACATTTTGACGCCAGTGAGCTAGGGTGTGTAGTGAAACATGTTTAGCTATTCCTCGTCCTGCAGGGATGATACTTGTAAGAAACTTACTTTATTCGTCGCCATGGAGACGTGGATTTAAAAAAAGGATTGAAAAATTTTGTTTTGTTTTGGAGGAGAAACAAGACACAAAGCTTCCAAATTTGTTATAGAGCCCACTGTTAAATTTGCTTCACAAAAAAATCCATGTAATCATAGTAGTATCGACTAGATACACTCCTGTACTCGGTATCATTACAGTGGATGTTAGGTGTAGATCCACCCATGGCTTTTGTTTACATTTTGATGCCGGTGAGCTACGGTGTGTAGTGAAGCATGGCTCAGGATTAACGCCGGGTCAAACTCCTTTCGCCAAATATTTAGCATATGCCTAGAATTTCCACAGGGTCAAACCTTCTGGGTGTGAGTTTTCCTTGCCCTTATGTGGGCCTACCGAGGATGTCGTGGTGGTTTGTGCAGCCCTTTGAGACACTAGTGATTTAGGGCGATTAATAGCTATTTAGTAGGATTTAAGGTCCAAGCTATTGAATATGCTAAAAAGAACAGTAAGCAGCTATGTTTTATTAATATACCGTAGCTGCGTGTGTCAAATATGAGTCATTAAATGACTCCCGCCTCCTGGTGGTAGAGGGCGCTAGCGATCCTTCTTGCGACTACTCGGCTGCAGAAGAAATGACAACAAGTAGCGATCGTTTATTTTTTCCCTCTCGCTTGCACTTTTAACATGGAGGATTACATATCTAAGATAAAACCGTTTTCTAAACTGGACTTTCAATCGAAGCAGGAGGTAATAAAGGAAGATCTCCATGGAGACAGAGAGACTTAAAACTGAAGAAAGATAAGGAAGACTTCTATAAACAGGTTATCGAGGCTTTTGATCAGAAGGAGCTGCGCATGGACTTCATTTATAAGTAAAGGTAAGACCATAATAAAGTTTTTTTTTATTATGTGTGCTTTTCATGATGGTATCCTTACATCACACTCAAATTTATAAGTGCAGGCCTAAATTTACTGCATGCCTTTGGAGTGAGAAGAGGTTTTAAATTAATTAGCGCCTCAGTGGCAATTCAAGGAAATACGCTAATCATAGTAGTATCGACCAGATACGCTCCTGTACTTGGTATCATTACAGTGGATGTTATGTGTAGATTCACCATTGGCGTTTGTTTACATTTTGACGCCAGTGAGCTATGGTGTGTAGTGAAACATGTTTGGCTATTCCTCGTCCTGCAGGGATGATACTTGTAAGAAACTTACTTTATTCGTCGCAATGGAGACGTGGATTTAAAAAAAGGATTGAAAAAGACGGGGGGGAAAATATTTTTTTTTTCTTTTGGAGGAGAAACAAGACACAAAGCTTCAAAATGTGTTATAAAGCCCACTGTTGAATTTGCTTCACAAAAAAATTCATGTAATCATAGTAGTATCGACTACATACGCTCCTGTACTCGGTATCATTACAGTGGATGTTAGGTGTAGATCCTCCCATGGCTTTTGTTTACATTTTGACGCCGGTGAGCTACCGTGTGTAATGAAGCATGGCTCAGGATTAACGCCGGGTCAAACTCGTTTCGCCAAATATTTAGCATATGCCTAGAATTTCCGCAGGGTCAAACTCGTCACGTCACGAGTGACACTTCACCTGTTATAATTTTCAAAATGGAGGAGGCTGATTTCAACAATTTGAAATCGCACAAAGGGAAGAAGATTATGAGCTATTCAGTAGGATTTAAGGTCCAAGCTATTGAATATGCTAAAAAGAACAGTAAGCAGCTATGTTTTATTAATATACCGTAGCTGCGTGTGTCAAATATGAGTCATTAAATGACTCCCGCCTCCTGGTGGTAGAGGGCGCTAGTGATCCTTCTTGCGACTACTCGGCTGCAGAAGAAGTGACAACAAGCAGCGATCGTTTATTTTTTCCTCTCGCTTGCACTTTTAACATGGAGGATTACATATCTAAAATAAAACCGTTTTCTAAACTGGACTTTCAATCGAAGCAGGAGGTAATAAAGGAAGATCTCCATGGAGACAGAGAGACTTTTAAAACTGAAGAAAGATAAGGAAGACTTCTATAAAGAAGTTATCGATGCGTTTGATCAGAAGGAGCTGCGCATGGACTTAATTTATAAGTAAAGGTAAGACCATAATAACGTTTTTTTTTATTAAATGTGCTTTTCATGATGGTATCCTTACATCGCACTCAAATTTATAAGTGCAGGCCTAAATTTACTGCATGCCTTTGGAGTGAGAAGAGGTTTTAAATTAATTAGCGCCTCGGCGGCAATTCAAGGAAATACGCTAATCATAGTAGTATCGACCAGATACGCTCCTGTACTTGGTATCATTACAGTGGATGTTATGTGTAGATTCACCATTGGTGTTTGTTTACATTTTGACGCCAGTGAGCTAGGGTGTGTAGTGAAACATGTTTAGCTATTCCTCGTCCTGCAGGGATGATACTTGTAAGAAACTTACTTTATTCGTCGCAATGGCGACGTGGATTTAAAAAAAGGATTGAAAAAGACTGGGGGGGGATAATTTTTTTTTTGTTTTGGAGGAGAAACAAGACACAAAGCTTCAACATTTGTTATAAAGCCCACTGTTAAATTTGCTTCACAGAAAAATCTATGTAATCATAGTAGTATCGACTAGATACGCTCCTGTACTCGGTATCATTACAGTGGATGTTAGGTGTAGATCCACCCATGGCTTTTTTTTACATTTTGACGCCAGTGAGCTACGGTGCGTAGTGAAACATGGCTCAGGATTAACGCCGGGTCTAACTCCTTTCGCCAATTATATATCATATATGCCTAGAATATCCGCAGGGTCAAACTCGTCACGTCACGAGTGAAACTTCACCTGTCATCATTTTCAAAATGGAGGAGGCTAATTTCAACAATTTGAAATTGCATAAAGGGAAGAAGATTAAGAGCTATTCAGCCGGAGTTAAGGTCCAAGCTATTGAATATGCTAAAAAGAACAGTAAGCAGCTATGTTTTTTTAATATACCGTAGCTGCGTGTGTCAAATATGAGTCATTAAATGACTCCCGCCTCCTGGTGGTAGAGGGCGCTAGCGATCCTTCTTGCGACTACTCGGCTGCAGAAGAAGTGACAACAAGCAGCGATCGTTTATTTTTTCCTCTCGCTTGCACTTTTAACGGAGGATTACATATCTTAAAATAAAACCGTTTTCTAAACTGGACTTTCAATCGAAGCAGGAGGTAATAAAGGAAGATCTCCATCAACTGAAGAAGGATAAGGAAGACTTCTATAAACAAGTTATCGATGCTTTTGATCAGAAGGAGCTGCGCATGGACTTCATTTATAAGTAAAGGTAAGACCATAGTAATGTTTTTTATTATTAAATGTGCTTTTCATGATGGTATCCTTACATCACACTCAAATTTTTAAGCGCATGCCTTTGGTAAGTGAGAAGAGGTTTTAAATAAATTCAAGGAAATACGGTACACATTTGTTGTGTTGATATGATTAGAACTGGTAAGGTCGTACCCGGACAAGGGTCGATGAATGTTTAACGGGGATTACAAGTTGGTCTCAGTCGGGGGGGGGTTGAAAGGTCAATTTAAGAGCGCCAACAACCTGGAAAGTCTCTAAATCCAATTAGCCTTTTGTTTCCCGGCAATATGCTTGCTGGTGATTGAGGTCACCGAGTGACAGGTGTATGAAAAAACAACAAAAAACCCTGGAAACCCTGACCTCTACTTGCTGTTAAACAACAAGTTCTTGTTTACTGACAGCGGGCGGATGAAGACGGGGGATCGTTCAAGCTCCCGATGGCGGGCGAGAGCATTGTCATTTACGGCGTCCCTCCCACCGCGTCAGGCGGCTGTCAAGGGCGTAAATCAAAGCCGAGCACTTTGTTGGAATGCTCTGCCGCCGCCCACTTAGGAGACGCATGAAATCGGAGATAAAGCTTTACAGGAGAGGGGCTGGAAACGGGGAATAAATTGCAGCTCGCCCGGCCGGTTGTTATGAGTTATACAAGCCGACTGAATGAGTGCTTCCAGGACGCCGGGCGAAAAGGGGGGAGCGGCACATTCATAATTTAAAGAGAGGATGGAGGGGGGGGGAATCAGTGACAAAAATTACAGCGAATAAGAGCATGAATAATTGAAGGCGGTGAATAGAAAACATTTAAAAGACCTTGAGAAGCACTTCTGTTGAATTTATACACGCCAGGATGGCCGAGAAGTGCGACTTTATTAACGCTGCTTCTTTTACCTTGCAGGAGAGGTGGCAAACGACCGCAAATATACACAAACCCCGTTTCCATATGAGTGGGGAAATAGTGTTCGATGTAAATATAAACAGAATACAATGATTTGCAAATCCTTTTCAACCCATATTCAGTTGAATATGCTACAAAGACAACATAATTGATGTTTAAACTGATAAACATTTTTTTTTTTGCAAATGATCATTAACTTTACACGTGACAAAGAAGTTGGGAAAGGTGGCGAAAAATACTGATAAAGTTGAGGAATGCTCATCAAACACTTATGTGGAACATCCCACATGTGTGCAGGCTAATTGGGAACAGGTGGGTGCCATGATTGGGTATAAAAACAGCGTCCCCAAAAAATGCTCAGTCTTTCACAAGAAAGGATGGGGCGAGGTACACCCCTTTGTCCACAACTGCGTGAGCAAATAGTAAAACAGTTTAAGAACAACGTTTTGCAAAAAATTTTGGGATTTCAACATCTACGCTCCATAATATCATCAAAAGGTTCGGAGAATCTGGAGAAATCACTCCACGTAAGCGGCATGGCCGGAAACCAACATTGAATGACCATGACTTTCGATCACTGTATCAAAAACCAACATCAATCTCTAAAGGATATCACCACATGGGCTTAGGAACACTTCAGAAAACCACAGTCACTAAATACATCCATCCATCCATCCATCCATTTTCTACCGCTTATTCCATTTTGGGGTCGCGGGGGGCGCTGGCGCCTATCTCAGCTACAATCGGGCGGAAGGCAGGGTACACCCTGGACAAGTCGCCACCTCATCGCAGGGCCAACACAGATAGACAGACAACATTCACACTCACATTCATACGCTAGGGCCAATTTAGTGTTGCCAATCAACCTATCGCCAGGTGCATGTCTTTGGAAGTGGGAGGGGCCTATCCCCAGGTGCATGTCTTTGGAAGTGGGAGGAAGCCGGAGTACCCGGAGGGAACCCACGCATTCACGGGGAGAACATGCAAACTCCACACAGAAAGATCCCGAGCCTGGATTTGAACCCAGGACTGCAGGACCTTTGTATTGTGAGGCAGACGCACTAACCCCTCTGCCACCGTGAAGCCCCAGACTTGACTAATGAAAACAAAAACTAGCACAAAGGCATGATTATGGAAAAAAACAAAACTCAGTAACTAACAGACATAAAAAAAACAAAAAACTTACGTGGCCTGGGCAGGAGGGAAACTACGGACAGTGTGGTTAACAGGCATGGCATGGCATGAAGGGAGTAGAGGTAAAGTCGCCAGGCTGACTACCTGGCAACTACAGGTTTAAATAATGCTGTGGTGAGCAAGTGCAAAACGTGGGACAGGTGCGTGACATAAGGACAGGGGAAAACTAATGGGTTGCTATGGTGACAAAACAAACAAAAGTGCACAAAGTGTCCAAAAACAAAACATGATCACACAGACATGACACATCTCTAGATAAAAGTGCTGTAAACTCAAAGTCTAAGCCGTTCTCAATTAAAAACCCTCACGTCTGCCATGCTCACATTTAAGAGAATAGAAGACTGATAAATAACAATAATGAAAGGTCTAGAACGTCTCGTCTCTCTCGGAGCTCGACTGAAGACGCGTCCTTGAGAGGAGCACAAATCGCCTTCCGCAAAAGCCGATATCACAAAGCAGAATACGCCTTTCTACTTCCAGCTGGCCGTGATTTAAAAAAGACTTTTATTGTAGTCCTCCCACAGCCTCTCCGCGCGCCACAAACTCAATCTAGACACTTTTTTTTCCCCCCTCCCCTGACAAAAGCGCACAAATGAAATGTTCTATTAAGCAAGGCTTTTCACTCACCTCGCGGCAGACAATACGTGAATGCGACGCGTCACATGACAGCTCGCTATTGTGGATGCTCCATGTTATCCCAGGTGGCTTTTTCCCCATTCAAAAGCATTAATTAGACACGCCGCACCCGGCATCAACAATTTCTCCTTCGGGGACGCAAAGACAGAGACGGCCTCATGCAGAATGGTCCACTTAATATTGATATTTGTTCGGTATCTGATACATTGAAATGATTCAAATTGATATTGTTTTGGCGAAGACTTGAAGGAAATAGGGGTTGAGTTGATTCAGCTACAAAAAAAAAAGGTTTGATATTGATAAGTATGGTGTTTATTGGTGCAAGGACAAATTGTGAAGTCATTCATCTTATTCCGCTTATCCGAAGTCGGGTCGCGGGGGCAGCAGCCTAAGCAGGGAAGCCCAGACTTCCCCTCTCCCCAAGCACTTCGTCCAGCTTCTCCCAAGGGATCCTGAGGGCCAGTCGGGAGACATAGTCTTCCCAACGTGTCTTGGGTCTTTCCCCGGGAGGCGTTCGGGTGGCATCCTGACCAGATGCTCGAACCACCTCATCTGGCTCCTCTCCATGTGGAGGAGCAGCGGCTTTATTTTGAGTTCCTCCCGGATGGAAGAGCTTCTCACCCTATCTCTAAGGGAGAGACCCGCCACCCGACTGAGGAAACTCATTTCGGCCGCTTGTACCCGTGATCTTGTCCTTTCGGTCATGACCCAAAGCTCATGACCATAGGTGAGGATGGGAACGTGGATCGACCGGTAAAATGAGAGCTTTGCCTTCCGGTTCAGCTCCTTCTTCACCACAATGGATCGATACAGCGTCTCACCCTATCTCGAAGGGAAAGACCCGCCACCCAGCGGAGGAAACTCATTTCGGCCGCTTGTTCCCGTGATCTTGTCCTCTCTGGTCATAACCCAAAGCTCATGACCATAGGTGAGGATGGGAACTTAGATCAACTGGTAAATTGAGAGGTTTGCCTTCCGGCTCAGCTCCTTCTTCACCACAACGGATCGATACAGCGTCCACATTACTGAAGATTACAGACCGTCTCACCCTATCTCGAAGGGAAAGAGCCCCCACCCGGCGAAGGAAACTCATTTCGGCCGCTTGTACTCGTGATCTTGTCCTTTTAGATCATAACCATAGGTGAGGATGGGAACGTAAATCGACCTGTAAATTGAGAGCTTTGCCTTCCGGCTCAGCTCCTTCTTCACCACAACGGATCGATACAACGTCCGCATTACTGAAGACGCCGCACCGATCCGCCTGTCGACCTCACGATCCACTCTTCCCTCACTCGTGAACAAGACTCCGAGGTACTTGAAGTCCTCCATTTGGGGCAAGATCTCCACTCTTTTCCAGGCAAGAAACATGGACTTGGACTTGGAGGTTCTGATTCTCATTCCGGTCGCTTCACACTCGGCTGCGAACCGATCCAATGAGAGCTGAAGATCCTGGTCAGATGAAGCCATCAGGACCACAACATCTGCAAAAAGCAGAGACCTAATCCTGCAGCCACCAAACCAGATCCCCCTCAACGCCTTGACTGTCCCTAGAAATTCTCTCCTTAAAAGTTATGAACAGAATCGAAATTGTGAAGCAAAATTGGAATTAAATCAAGTGGAGATTGATAGAGTATATGAAACTGAATTCTTGGGAATAATAATTGATCATAAATCATGTTGGAAAACACAGATAGAATATGCAAATCCATTGCTATTCTTTATAAAGTAAGACACGCTGAATAAGAAATGTCTGGAAATTACACCTGATGCCGACAAACCCCGAACAATAGCCCGGATGTCTGGTGTTAGCAATGTCTTTTTTTATTTGGCAGCGCACACACGCTAGGAAAAACACACCCAACTCTTTAGTTTCTCCAGTCTTCCTTCCTCTCACAATGTCCAGTGCATGTCTGCTCAGCAACTCCAACTCCAACAACGGTGTCTCGGTCCGGCTGCTGCTAATAAGCATGGCAGGTGATTGGATGATCAGTCCCAGCTGGGTAATCCAATCACCCGCCAGTTGTGCTTTGAGGCTAGTCCTTGCAAAATGGGACCCATTACCTCCCTGCTTGGCACTCAGCATTAAGGGTTTGAATTGGGGGTTAAATCACCAAAAATGATTCCCGGGCGCGACACCGCTGTTGCCCACTGCTCCCCTCACCTCCCAGGGGGTGATCAAGGTTGATAGGTCAAATGCAGAGAATAATTTTGCCACACCTAGTGTGTGTGACAATCATTGGTACTTTAACTTTAACTTTGCACACCGCTGCTCCATGGCAGGCCCGCAGACCACGCCCCCCCTCCACAGTTATATTGTTCTTTTATTTTTCCATATCTAACATATCGTGCTGAAGTTTGGGGAAATGTTTATAAAACAAACAAAATACCCAATAATTAAACTTCAAAAACTAGTCATTAGCATAATACACAAAGCACGCTACTATGAACCTACCAATCCATTATTAATTTTGGATATTGTATTTTTAAGAACAATGCATTTTTTGATTCGAGTAAGCCTTCCTGCTTGTATTCTTAGGTTATTTTAAATTAAGAGGAGAAAACGATCATTTACGAGGGGGTATTGATTGATGAAGTATGTCAAGTAAGAATATAAAATACAAATGCATCTCAGTTTTAGGAGTCAAAAGGTGCAAGAAGCTCAGTGATGAGTTGACGACATGTAGTTCTTAAGGTTTAAGAAAGACTTGAAAGGTGAGCTCGATGGATGGATAGGTCTTGATTGGATTATCCAGAGAATAGTGCTCGATACCGTGGTATCTCTACAGAACTGTTTCATGAGGGGTTCCCTCAATCAAATCTCCTAAATCTCCTGATGATTGAGGGAACCCCTCATGAAACAGTTCTGTAGAGATGAAGTAGTCTTGTGATTTTCCCACACCTACACGAATAGATAGATAGATGGCTAGATGGATAGATGGGTCTTGATTGGATTATCCAGAGAATAGTGCTCGATACCGTGGTAGAGCGCAATATGTAGGTGTGGGAAAAATCACAAGACTACTTCATCTCTACAGAACTGTTTCATGAGGGGTTCCCTCAATCTCCTGATGATTGAGGGAACCCCTCATGAAACAGTTCTGTAGAGATGAAGTAGTCTTGTGATTTTTCCCCACACCTACATAGATAGATAGATAGATGGATGGGTCTTGATTGGATTATCCAGAGAATAGTGCTCGATACCGTGGTAGAGCGCATTATGTGTGTGTGGGAAAAATCACAAGACTACTTCATCTCTACAGAACTGTTTCATGAGGGGTTCCCTCGATCAAATCTCCTAAATCTCCTGATGATTGAGGGAACCCCTCATGAAACAGTTCTGTAGAGATGAAGTAATCTTGTGATTTTTTTCCACACCTACATAAATAGATAGATAGATAGATAGATAGATAGATATATAGATAGAGTTGTCCTCTGTGTTTTTTATACACTTCGATTTCTATTTTACTGTTTTAATTGATTTTACCCTTTAAAATAGTTTTTAATCATATTTGTTTTTATATTGTTTTTATTGGTTTTATATTTATTTATTTTTTGTTTTTATTCAGTCATTGGTGGAGCATAATAGATAGATAATACATATATATATATATATATATATATATATATATACTTTTTTTATTCTATTTTTTTTTTTTTTTTTTTACAATTGTTTTTAACATGGCTGTTCAGCACTTTGGAAACGTTATTGTTGTTTAAATGTGCTATATAAATAAAGTGGATTGGATAGATAGATAGATAGATAGATAGATAGATAGATAGATAGATAGATAGATAGATAGATAGATAGATAGATAGATAGATAGATAGATATAGATCCCACTGGGTGTGAGTTTTCCTTGCCCTTATGTGGGCCTACCGAGGATGTCGTAGTGGTTTGTGCAGCCCTTTGAGACACTAGTGATTTAGGGCTATATAAGTAAACATAGATAGATAGATAGATAGATAGATAGATAGATAGATAGATAGATAGATAGATAGATAGATAGATAGATAGATAGATAGATAGATAGATAGATGGGTCTTGATTGGATTATCCAGAGAATAAGTGTGAAGTGAATTATATTTATATAGCGCTTTTCTCTAGTGACTCAAAGCACTTTACATAGTGAAACCCAATATCTAAGTTACATTCAAACCAGTGTGGGTGGCACTGGGAGCAGGTGGGTAAAGTGTCTTGCCCAAGGACACAACGGCAGTGACTAGGATGGCCAAAGCGGGGAACGAACCTGGAACCCTCAAGTTGCTGGCACGGGCGCTCTACCAACCGAGCTATACCGCCCGATACCGTGGTAGAGCGCAATATGTAGGTGTGGGAAAAATGACAAGACTACTTCATCTCTACAGAACTGTTTCATGAGGGGTTACCTCAATCAAATCTCTTGATTGAGGGAAACCCTCATGAAACAGTTCTGTAGAGATGAAGTAGTCTTGTGGTTTTTCCCACACCTAGATAGATTTTTTTTCATCACAAACCCATTCAAGATTAGACAAACAGTGTACAGGGTTACAGAACAGGAACACTGATGGGACCCCACAAGGCGCCCCGTAAAAATGGGGAAAAAGGTAAAACGCTAGGGAAGGATGAGTAAAACAATACAATCTAGACTGGGCTCCTAAGGGGGACCAGTCTGGGCCCCCTTAGGAGCATACATCTCGAGATATCTAGCAACAGAGGGAAGGGAGTTCGGGGTCATGGTGGTAGGCTGCAGCTCTCAGGCTGCTGACCATCCTTTCATCACCCCTATGGGGTTTGCATCGAGTGCGTTGGATTGGGGGTCAGGGGGGTGTATGTGTGGCGTATATTTTTTTGGATGCATATGTGTGTGTAAGCCTGTAGTGTGTCTCTGTTCCACGGCCTTGATCTTGTGCAGCCTCTAGTCCAAAGTCAACAACAACATAATGGAAAATTATAAAATATAGCAAGGGAATCTAAATGTGTAGGATAGAGAAATAAATATAAACCTTGGCTTCAGCCTATTCCTTTTTCGGTCATTCTTAGTCTTTTTGTGAGTGTATGATTAGTAATCTGTATAATCTGTGCAGTTACATTAATCACACATTTTATGACAGAATCGATTCTGTTCATAACTTTTATGGACAGAATTTCTAGGCGCAGTCAAGGCGTTGAGGGGTTCCGGTTTGGTGACCGTAGGATTAGGTCTCTGCTTTTTGCAGATGATGTGGTCCTGATGGCTTCATCTGACCGGGATCTTCAGCTCTCACTGGATCGGTTCGCAGCCGAGTGTGAAGCGACCGGAATGAGAATCAGCACCTCCAAGTCCGAGTCCATGGTTCTCGCCCGGAAAAGGGTGGAATGCCATCTCCGGGTTGGGGAGGAGACCCTGCCCCAAGTGGAGGAGTTCAAGTACCTAGGAGTCTTGTTCACGAGTGAGGGAAGAGTGGATGGTGAGATCGACAGGCGGATTGGTGCGGCGTCTTCAGTAATGTGGACGTTGTACCGATCCGTTGTGGCGAAGAAGGAGCTGAGCTGGAAGGCAAAGCTCTCAATTTACCGGTCGATCCACGTTCCCATCCTCACCTATGGTCATGAGCTTTGGGTCATGACCGAAAGGACAAGATCACGGGTACAAGCGGCCCAAATGAGTTTGGGTCTCTCCCTTAGAGATAGGGTGAGAAGCTCTGTCATCCGGGAGGAACTCAAAGTAAAGCCGCTGCTCCTCCACATGGAGAGGAGCCAGATGAGGTGGTTCGGGCATCTGGTCAGGATGCCACCCGAACGCCTCCCTAGGGAGGTGTTTAGGGCACGTCCAACCGGTAGGAGGCCACGGGGAAGACCCAGGACACGTCGGGAAGACTATGTCTCCCGGCTGGCCTGGGAACGCCTCGGGATCCCCCGGGAAGAGCTAGACGAAGTGGCTGGGGAGAGGGAAGTCTGGGTTTCCCTGCTTAGGGTGTTGCCCCCGCGACCCGACCTCGGATAAGCGGAAGAAGATGGATGGATGGATGGATGGATGGATGGATGGATATATGACAGAAATAAAATCATTTCATTTCAAATCGGGGTAATTTGTCCTGCGGGTGCACATGAAGCTACACGTTCATTGTTTTTAGTTTGTGGTTAAAGATCATGGTTTGCCGAGATAAAACTTCATAATAAACAATATAAATATCAGCCTTCGCCGCGTAATACAGATTGGAATTTAACGAGGTCTTCCTTCAACCTGAAACTGTAAACCTCTTAATCAAATCCAAAGTGAAACTTGGAATACCGTCGAGATTTAAATACACCGTGGAAAATTAATGGCTTCTTCCTGCAGCCTGGCTTTGAAACATGGCTTTGCAGTTGTTGCACAGTCCGGATAAATAAGTACCTCTCAAAGGCCGTCTGGTTTCAGTTATTAAAAAAAAAAAAAAATGCAGTTAGTAGCACTAATCTTTCAAACACGGTAAATGATATACAGTGTGGTCCACTATGGACTGGACTCTCACTATTATGTTAGATCCACTATGGACTGGACTCTCACTATTATGTTAGATCCACTATGGACTGGACTCTCACACAATTATGTTAGATCCACTATGGACTGGACTCTCACACTATTATGTTAGATCCACTATGGACTGGACTCTCACACTATTATGTTCGATCCACTATGGACTGGACTCTCACTATTATGTTCGATCCACTATGGACTGGACTCTCACACTATTATGTTGGATCCACTATGGACTGGACTCTCACTATTATGTTAGATCCACTATGGACTGGACTCTCACACTATTATGTTAGATCCACTATGGACTGGACTCTCACACTATTATGTTAGATCCACTATGGACTGGACTCTCACACAATTATGTTAGATCCACTATGGACTGGACTCTCACACTATTATGTTAGATCCACTATGGACTGGACTCTCACACTATTATGTTCGATCCACTATGGACTGGACTCTCACTATTATGTTCGATCCACTATGGACTGGACTCTCACACTATTATGTTGGATCCACTATGGACTGGACTCTCACTATTATGTTAGATCCACTATGGACTGGACTCTCACACTATTATGTTAGATCCACTATGGACTGGACTCTCACACTATTATGTTAGATCCACTATGGACTGGACTCTCACACTATTATGTTCGATCCACTATGGACTGGACTCTCACTATTATGTTCGATCCACTATGGACTGGACTCTCACACTATTATGTTGGATCCACTATGGACTGGACTCTCACTATTATGTTCGATCCACTATGGACTGGACTCTCACTATTATGTTAGATCCACAATGGACTGGACTCTCACTATTATGTTCGATCCACTATGGACTGGACTCACACGATTATGTTAGATCCACTATGGACTGGACTCTCACTATTATGTTCGATTCACTATGGACTGGACTCTCACTATTATGTTCGATCCACTATGGACTGGACTCTCACTATTATGTTCGATCCACTATGGACTGGACTCTCACTATTATGTTCGATCCACTATGGACTGGACTCTCACTATTATGTTAGATCCACTATGGACTGGACTCTCACTATTATGTTCGATCCACTATGGACTGGACTCTCACTATTATGTTAGGTCCACTATGGACTGGACTCTCACTATTATGTTAGATCCACTATGGACTGGACTCTCACTATTATGTTGGATCCACTATGGACTGGACTCTCACACTATTATGTTCGATCCACTATGGACTGGACTCTCACTATTATGTTCGATCCACTATGGACTGGACTCTCACACTATTATGTTGGATCCACTATGGACTGGACTCTCACTATTATGTTAGATCCACTATGGACTGGACTCTCACACTATTATGTTAGATCCACTATGGACTGGACTCTCACACTATTATGTTAGATCCACTATGGACTGGACTCTCACACTATTATGTTCGATCCACTATGGACTGGACTCTCACTATTATGTTGGATCCACTATGGACTGGACTCTCACACTATTATGTTGGATCCACTATGGACTGGACTCTCACTATTATGTTCGATCCACTATGGACTGGACTCTCACTATTATGTTAGATCCACAATGGACTGGACTCTCACTATTATGTTCGATCCACTATGGACTGGACTCTCACACTATTATGTTAGATCCACTATGGACTGGACTATCACTATTATGTTCGATTCACTATGGACTGGACTCTCACTATTATGTTCGATCCACTATGGACTGGACTCTCACTATTATGTTAGATCCACTATGGACTGGACTCTCACTATTATGTTAGATCCACTATGGACTGGACTCTCACTATTATGTTCGATCCACTATGGACTGGACTCTCACTATTATGTTAGATCCACTATGGACTGGACTCTCACTATTATGTTCGATCCACTATGGACTGGACTCTCACTATTATGTTAGGTCCACTATGGACTGGACTCTCACTATTATGTTAGATCCACTATGGACTGGACTCTCACTATTATGTTAGATCCACTATGGACTGGACTCTCACTATTATGTTAGATCCACTATGGACTGGACTCTCACTATTATGTTCGATCCACTATGGACTGGACTCTCACACTATTATGTTAGATCCACTATGGACTGGACTCTCACTATTATGTTCGATCCACTATGGACTGGACTCACACTATTATGTTAAATCCACTATGGACTGGACACTGGGGTTCCCTCCAAGGATGTGAATTCTCCCTGCCCACTGGGTGTGAGTTTTCCTTGCCCTTTTGTGGGTTCTTCCGAGGATGTTGTAGTCGTAATGATTTGTGCAGTCCTTTGAGACATTTGTGATTTGGGGCTATATAAATAAACATTGATTGATTGATTGATTGAACTCAAAGTTGTGGCCATTCTAAGTTGTTCTCAATTAAAACCATAAACCCATCACTTCAATGTTTTCACCAGACAGTCCCGTCATAATGTGTTTATTGACTAATAATGGAATGTATGGCAAAGAGAGTGAGGCCTTTTCATGTGTTGTTGTAGTTTATCTTCAAAAATGTGCCAAAAAGTGTGCGTGTGTGCGTAAAAATGTCGGTTGGTAGAGCGGCCGTGCCAGCAACTTGAGGGTTGCAGGTTCGATTCCCGCTTCCGCCACAGTAGTCACTGCCGTCGTGTCCTTGGGCAAGACACTTTACCCACCTGCTCCCAGTGCCACCCACACTGGTTTAAATGTCACTTAGATATTGGGTTTCACTATGTAAAGCGCTTTGAGTCACTTGAGAAAAGCGCTATATAAATATAATTCACTTCACTTCACATTCACAGACAGTCCCGTCATAATGTGTTTATTGACTAATTGAATGTATGGCAAAGTGTGCGTGCATGCGTAAAAATGTCGGTTGGTAGAGTGGCCGTGCCAGCAACTTGAAGGTTGCAGGTTCGATTCCCGCTTCTGCCATCCTAGTCACTGCCGTTGTGTCCTTGGGCAAGACACTTTACCCACCTGCTCCCAGTGCCACCCACACTGGTTTAAATGTAACTTAGATATTGGGTTTCACTATGTGAAGCGCTTTGAGTCACTAGAGAAAAGCGCTATATAAATATAATTCACTTCACTTCACATTCACTGACAGTCCCGTCATAATGTGTTTATTTGAGGGTTGCAGGTTCGATTCCCGCTTCCGCCATCCTAGTGAAATGAAGTGAATTATATTTTATATAGCGCTTTTCTCAAGCGACTCAAAGCGCTTTACATAGTGAAACCCAATATCTAAGTTACATTTAAACCAGTGTGGGTGGCACTGGGAGCAGGTGGGTAAAGTGTCTTGCCCAAGGACACAACGGCAGTGACTAGGATGGCAGAAGCGGGAATCGAACCTGCAACCTTCAAGTTGCTGGCACGGCCACTCTACCAACCGAGCTATGCCGCCCCACAATAGTCACTGCCGTTGTGTCCTTGGGCAAGACACTTTACCCACCTGCTCCCAGTGCCACCCACACTGGTTTAAATGTAACTTAGATATTGGGTTTCACTATGTAAAGCGCTTTGAGTCACTTGAGAAAAGCGCTATATAAATATAATTGACTTCACTTCATCTCCACATACCTCCTCCCTCCCATCCGAGGGGGTTTTCAAGCGAAGGGTTTCTACCCCCCGACTAAAAGGCAGATATTACCCCGCCGTTTAAAAAGCGCCTCGCCGCCACAGAACGCCAAAGTGGTTGAGAAAAAAAAAACCCAGCAGATGAGATCGCCGACTCCCACGTGGTGCAGCCCGGCGCAGATGGAGACAAACTTATCGGCGGTGATGCGGAGCTGGCAGAGGACGCGGTCTCTCTGAGCAGGTGTTTGGACCCAGCCTGGACATGGTGTACTGCCAGCAAAAAGGGTCGCAGGTTGAGACCCAGCAAAAGACAGAAGTGGTTCTGACTGTGAAAGGCAGGTTGAAATCACCCTGTCGTCATTTTAAAGGGGAACTGATATTTTTGCACAATCATTACTAGAGACAAGAAGACATGGTAACACTTTAGTATGGGGAACATTTTCACCATTAATTACTTACTTATTAACATGCAAATTAGTAACATATTAAGTACTTATTAATGCCTTATTCTGCATGGACTTATTATACAACCAGTTAGCCATCAACTAAGAGTCTTCCCTCAATAACCTCAGAATTAATGCTTATTAGTAACACTAACCCTTATATGTCCTATCGGGTCCTTTTTGCTCATAGGACTCCGGAGGCAGTGCACAGGTACCGACAGGCCAAGCGGTGTGCAGCTTCAGCGGTCGCTGAGGCAAAAACTCGGACATGGGAGGAGTTCAGGGAAGCCATGGAAAACGACTTACGGACGGCTTCGAGGCGATTCTGAACCACCGTCCGCCGCCTCAGGAAGGGGAAGCGGTGCACTATCAACACTGTGTATGGTGCGGATGGTGTTCTGCTGACCTCAACTGCGGATGTTGTGGATAGGTGGAAGGAATACTTCGAAGACCTCCTCAATCCCACCAACACGTCTTCCTATGAGGAAACAGTGCCTGGGGAATCTGTGGTGGACTCTCCTATTTCTGGGGCTGAGGTCGCTGAGGTAGTTAAAAAGCTCCTCTGTGGCAAGGCCCCAGGGGTAGATGAGGTCCGCCCGGAGTTCCTTAAGGCTCTGGATGCTGTGGGGCTGTCTTGGTTGACAAGACTCTGCAGCATCGAGTGGACATCGGGGGCGGTACCTCTGGATTGGCTAACCGGGGTGGTGGTTCCTCTCTTTAAGAAGGGGGACCGGAAGGTGTGTTCCAACTATGGTGGGATCAAACTCCTCAGCCTTCCCGGTAAGGTTTATTCAGGTGTACTGGAGAGGAGGCTACGTTGGATAGTCGAACCTCGGATTCAGGAGGAACAGTGTGGTTTTCGTCCTGGTCGTGGAACTGTGGACCAGCTCTATACTCTCGGCAGGGTTCTTGAGGGTGCATGGGAGTTTGCCCAACCAGTCTACATGTGCTTTGTGGACTTGGAGAAGGCATTCGACCGTGTCCCTCGGGAAGTCCTGTTGGGAGTGCTCAGAGAGTATGGGGTACCGGACTGTCTGTATGATCAGTGCCAGAGCTTGGTCCGCATTGCCGGCAGTAAGTCGAACACATTTCCACTGAGGGTTGGACTCCGCCAAGGTTGCCCTTTGTCACCCATTCTGTTCATAACTTTTATGGACAGAATTTCTAGGCGCAGTCAAGGCGTTGAGGGGTTCCGGTTTGGTGACCGCGGGATTAGGTCTCTGCTTTTTGCAGATGATGTGGTCCTGATGGCTTCATCTGACCGGGTTCTTCAGCTCTCACTGGATCGGTTCGCAGCCGAGTGTGAAGCGACCGGAATGAGAATCAGCACCTCCAAGTCCGAGTCCATGGTTCTCGCCCGGAAAAGGGTGGAATGCCATCTCCGGGTCGGGGAGGAGACCCTGCCCCAAGTGGAGGAGTTCAAGTACCTAGGAGTCTTGTTCACGAGTGAGGGAAGAGTGGATGGTGAGATCGACAGGCGGATCGGTGCGGCGTCTTCAGTAATGCGGACGTTGTACCGATCCGTTGTGGTCAAGAAGGAGCTGAGCCGGAAGGCAAAGCTCTCAATTTACCGGTCGATCTACGTTCCCATCCTCACCTATGGTCATGAGCTTTGGGTCATGACCGAAAGGACAAGATCACGGGTACAAGCGGCCGAAATGAGTTTCCTCCGCCGGGTCTCTCCCTTAGAGATAGGGTGAGAAGCTCTGCCATCCGGGAGGAACTTAAAGTAAAGCCGCTGCTCCTCCACATGGAGAGGAGCCAGATGAGGTGGTTCGGGCATCTTGTCAGGATGCCACCCGAACGCCTCCCTAGGGAGGTGTTTAGGGCACGTGCAACCGGTAGGAGGCCACGGGGAAGACCCAGAACACGTTGGGAAGACTATGTCTCCCGGCTGGCCTGGGAACGCCTCAGGATCCCCCGGGAAGAGCTAGACGAAGTGGCTGGGGAGAGGGAAGTCTGGGTTTCCCTGCTTAGGCTGTTGCCCCCGTGACCCGACCTCGGATAAGCGGAAGATGATGGATGGATGATGGATATATATATATATACACATACATGTATATACACTTACATACACATACATGTATATATACATACATAGATGTATATACACATACATACATACATATATATATATATATATATATATATATACATATATACATATATATATACATATATACATATATATATACATATATACATATATATTTATATATATATATATATACACATATATATATATATATATATATATATATATATATATATATATATATATATATATATATATATATATATATATATATATCATATATATATATATACACATACATATCTATACATATATACATGCATATACACATACATACATACATATAAAGTTAAAGTAGCAATGATTGTCACACACACACTAGGTGTGGTGAAACTTGTCCTCTGCATTTGACCCATCACCCTTGATCACCCCCTGGGAGGTGAGGGGAGCAGTGGGCAGCAGCGGTGCCGCGCCTGTATTGCACAGTCCAACATTTAAGACCATTTGCAGAAGGCACGGCGTGCATCTGCCGGAGGCCCCGGTAGGCACCGTAGCTTAAGAAGGGTCTGGCGCGGGTTTGCAGTCATTAAACCGACCTACTGCCACATTCTTCGTTGCTCACATCGTAGCTCCAGCGGCTGGCAGGGCTTTATTAAGTTAAGTTCAAGTTAAAGTACCAATGATCGTCACGCACACACTAGGTGTGGTGAAACTTGTCCTCTGTATTTGACTCATTCTTCTGGGCGGTGGGGGGGAGCAGTGAGCAGCAGCGGTGGCCGCTCCCAGGAATCATTTTGATGATTTAACCCCCAATTTCAACCCTTAATGCGGAGTATATTTTTCTTTTACTTTTTATTCATAGCTGTATGTAGAACACATGGAGAGGAGCCGGATGAGGTGTTTCGGGCATCTGGTCAGGATGCCACCTGAACACTTTTGGGAGGTGTTTCGGACACGTTGGGAAGACTATTCCTCCCGGCTGGCCCGGGAACGTCTCTGGATCCCCCGGGAGAAGCTGGACGAAGTCGGCTGGGGAGAGGGAAGTCTTTGCTTCCCTGCTTAGGCTGCTGCCCTCGTGGCCCGACCTCGGATAAGCGGAAAAAGATGGATGGATGCAGAAGTGGCTGGTTGCATCAGCTCTGCTCTTTTAATATCTTTAGTGGTCCTTTGATGTTTCCCTCTTACACACATGTAAGAGGGATGTGAGCTATGGCTATGAGTTGTTTTTTCCCTTGGCCTCAGTCTGGATGCCCTCTCCAAGGGCCCAGACTCAGACCGGATTTTTTTTCCCTCACCCTCACCCGATTGTTTACCTATAGCTCATCTTTTTTGAAAGGGGAGCCGGAAGTTGGCAGATTTGTCAGCAATATTTGATCCTGTTCTGTCTCCCTGTAATGTTTGTCTGATCTCGAAGGGGATTGTGCTGAAAAATGTAATTTCCCTCTGGGATTAATAAAGTATGTCTGATTTCGATTGGCTTCGTTGAGGTTATAGAGTCCAGCACTGTTTTGCTCCCATACTTGGTAACATTTGTACATTTGTATTCTTTCATGCGATTCCGGAAAACTCTCCTTCAGACTCGTTCTTGAATCCACCATGAGCAATTCGGACAAAGAAGCGAGGACTATTTACATTACACTCTCTTGGTCCACGTGAATTCTCAGCGCTTTGCCATTTTACTCAGATAATGTTGCGCGTTTTCCACGGTCGGCTCCTGAGCAAAACTCTTGAAAGTCACAAAGAGCCCCTGCAGCAATCACAGAGGCTTCAATAAGACACTTTTTTTTTTTTTCGTGTGCTTTATAATCAAAAGCGCTTCGCGACCAAGGTTTTCAAGGCTGCAGCTCTGCTCCGTCTGTCTTTCTCCAGTGCGAACTCTGTGTCTGAAAAGAGGCTGGAATAAAACATCCTTTGTCGTAGCAAACACTGCTCGTTTTGCACGGTGACCCACGCGGCGGATCGGAGTTTTTATGCCACAGGAGCGAGTCTGAAGTGGCCACAGGTTTTCATTAGCGCCTGCTGACGGAGGAGAGACCACGGTGCTGTCTGGACCGGCCCTGATGTATCGCACGGACCTGCGAGTCCTAACCGTTCAATTAGGAGCCCGGCGGAGACTTGGCCTGTCAAGAGTTGGGCAAGATCAAGAGCTGCTTCCTCGGGAACCGCCGCAATCAATCTTTTTGCTGGTTGACTGGCAGGCTGGCCCAAGGGAGGCAGGCAGGCAGGCAGGACCACCATCCCTGGGTAGAAACAACTCTGGGGGCTGGCCAGGTTTAGACCGTTCATCCTTAGCAGGAATACTCTCATGACCTTCGCTGCCGTGAGTAGGCAGAAAAAAATCGAATTTCCGCCGGGATTTGTTCGGACACCAAAATAGCGCTCGCCTCTGGTTTGTTTATTTGATCCCAGTTATACGGTGGGGCAAAAAAGTATTTAGTCAGCCAGCGATTGTGCAAGTTCTCCCACTTAAAATGATGACAGAGGTCTGTAATTTTCATCATAGGTACACTTCAACTGTGAGAGACAGAATGTGGAAAAAATATCCAGGAATTCACATTGTAGGAATTTTAAAGAATTTATTTGTAAATTATGGTGGAAAATAAGTATTTAGTCAACCATTCAAAGCCCGCACTGATGGAAGGTAGTTTGTATATATATATATATATATATATATATATATATATATATATATATATATATATATATATATAACATTGATTTGATGAAATATAATGATCACATGAAAACCACTGATTTTGTTAATCTTATGTTTAGCTTGAGTTTCTTTCCACTAATTGTAAAACCTAGCAGAATAACAAAGGACAGCCTAACACTAATTGATAATATTTTTATAAATGTATTTGATGTTAAGAGGAAAAGTGGACTCTTAGTGACTGATGTGATCACTTGCCTGTTTTTACAGTGATCCAAATGAACAACGAGCCAAACTTACAAACAAAAAGACAAATAAATAATTTTGTTAGAATAAAATCACCAGAAGCAGTTAATGCATTCAAGGCTGATCTTTTAAATCAAGACTGGCAAAATGTTTTTGTGGAGGATACCAATGAAGCATATGATACATTCCTGGATATATTTCTGACACTTTATGACCATCATTGTCCATTGAGAGAATATAAGCAAAATACTAAAACGAGGGGAAAACCATGGATAACAAGGGGTTTAGTAAAAGCCTGTAAAAAAAAAAAAAAGACTTTACAAGGAATTTATTAAGAATCGAACAAAGGAAAATGAGGACAAATATAAAAAGTATAAAAACAGATTGACATCTATCATGAGGCTGCAACAAAAAAACTATTATGAACAATTGCTGCATAAACATAAAAATAATATCATTGAAACCTGGCATGTGCTTAATACTATGATTAAAAAATCTAGCAATAAGGATTTTACAGCATATCTGGTAAAAGATGACAACTCAATTATTGAAAATATAGAAAAAATAGCTGAGGAATTCAATAAGTTTTTTGTGAATGTTGGCCCAAATTTGGCAAAAAATATTAATTTAAAAATGAAGCATGAGAAAAAGTTAAAGCCTGTATCTCATAAACAATTCAATGTTTCTTGTGGAGTTTGTGAAAGTGATGTGGTCAGAAGTGGTCAGAAAGTTTAAAAATAAAAAATCTGTGGATGGTAACAACGTGGATATGTCACTTGTTAAGGAAGTGATGGATTGTGTCCTGAAGCCATTTACTTATATATGCAATAAATCTTTATCAACTGGAATTTTTCCTGACAAAATGAAAATCGCAAAAGTTATTCCCAATTTATAAAAATGGTGATAAACATATGGTCTCAAATTACAGACCTGTGTCCTTACTACCTCAATTTGCAAAAATTCTTGAGAAATTATTTGTAAATAGACTTGATAAGTTTATTGACAAACATGAGCTATTGAATGAGCATCAGTATGGGTTCAGGAGTAATCGATCTACATCTCTAGCGGTGATTGACTTTGTAGAAAAACATAGCTACAGCAATAGAAAAAAAGCAACACACCGTTGGAGTATTTATTGACTTATGTAAAGCTTTTGACACAATCGATCATTCCTTACTTCTGCAGAAATTGGAAAAATATGGCATAAGAGGTGTTTCGCAACAGTGGTTAAGTAGTTATTTAAGTAACAGATATCAATATGTGGAAATTAATAAGATTAAATCACAGCCAAGAAGAGTAACCTCTGGTGTTCCACAAGGCTCAGTATTGGGACCTAAGTTATTTACACTCTACCTAAATGA
>NC_084624.1:5525236-5562736 GCF_033978795.1 Nerophis ophidion
CCACGTGAATAAAACCGAAATGCCTTTTTGGGGGACAATTAAAAGGTCTTCTCCATAATACCAGGAAGGATTTTTTTTTACGTTGTCTGGGTTATTTTGCATTAGCATTTTAAAATGTGATTTATAACAAAGCTATCCTGCCTCTCATCACTCACATTGTTAACATTCTGGAAGATAATATAACGAGCTCACACACGCTGGTAACAAAACGCCGCCATTGGTTGCCGCGGCAGCCTCTCGTTGGGTTGCCATGGGAGCCCGCTGGGTTAGCACAGATGGTTAGCGCGCGGTGGCCCCGGCGCGCTTCGGGTCCCTAAACTCCCTCTAATCCCGGCTGTCAAACATCACCTAAAGCGAACCCACTAATCCAGCAAGCCTCCTTCTGGATGAAGATAGATTTTAGGGTGACTCGTCTTTAACGTAGTTCATCTGAGTTTACGTCTCGTCTTCAGTGGCGTGGAGATCAACAACACCCGCTACATTCAAGATGGGAGATTTATTCCCAGACGTTTTGGATAAGGGGTTCAAATGTGGTGAAGGGCTGTCAGTTTGAATCCCAACTGTGCCAGTATGTCACTTAAATTACTTGTTCATCGATAATACGTTATATACAGTCATGGTTGAAAGTTTACAAACCCCGTTTCCATATCAGTTGGGAAATTGTGTTAAATGTAAATATGAACGGAATACAATGATTTGCAAATCCTTTTCAACCCATATTCGGTTGAATATGCTACAAAGACAACATATTTGATGTTCAAACTCATGAAAAAATTTTTTTTCAAATAATAATGAACTCAGAATTTCATAGCGTTTCTGGGTGTTGTTGATAAATGGCTTTCGCTTTGCATAGTAGAGCTTTAACTTGCACTTACAGATGTAGCGACCAACTGTATTTCGTGACAGTGGTTTTCTGAAGTGTTCCTGAGCCAACGTGGTGATATCCTTTAGCGATTGATGTCGGTTTTTGATATAGTGCCGTCTGAGGGATCGAAGGTCAAGATCATTCAATGTTGGAGTGATTTCTCCAGATTTTCTGAACCTTTTGATGATATTCTGGACCTATATATTTTTTTTGCAAATAATAATTAACTTAGAATTTCATGGCTGCAACATGTGCCAAAGTAGTTGGGAAAGGGCATGTTCACCACTGTGTTACATCACCTTTTCTTTTAACAACACTCAATAAACGTTTGGGAACTGAGGAAACTAATTGTTGAAGCTTTGAAAGTGGAATTCTTTCCCATTCTTGTTTTATGTAGAGCTTCAGTCGTTCAACAGTCCGGGGTCTCCGCTGTCGTATTTTACGCTTCATAATGCGCCACACATTTTAAATGGGAGACAGGTCTGGACTGCAGGCGGGCCAGGAAAGTACCCACACTCTTTTTTTTACAAAGCCACGCTGTTGTAACACATGCTGAATGTGGCTTGGCATTGTCTTGCTGAAATAAGCAGGGGCGTCCATAAAAAAGACGGCGCTTAGATGACAGCAAATAATGTTCCAAAACCTGTATGTACCTTTCAGCATTAATGGTACCTTCACAGATGTGTAAGTTACCCATGCCTTGGGCACTAATGCACCCCCATACCATCACAGATGCTGGCTTTTCAACTTTGCGTCGATAACAGTCTGGATGGTTCGCTTCCCTTTTGGTCCGGATAACACGATGTCGAATATTTCCAAAAACAATTTGAAATGTGGACTCGTCAGACCACAGAACACTTTTCCACTTTGCATCAGTCCATCTTAGGTGATCTCGGGCCCAGAAAAGCCGACGGCGTTTCTGGATGTTGTTGATAAATGGCTTTCGCTTTGCATAGTAGAGCTTTAACTTGCAGTTACAGATGTAGCGATGAACTGCATTTAGTGATAGTGGTTTTCTGAAGTGTACCTGAGCCCATGTGGTGATATCCTTTAAAGATTGCAAAAAAAGATAAATGTTTATCAGTTTGAACATCAAATATGTTGTCTTTGTAGCATATTCAACTGAATATTGGTTGAAAAGGATTTGCAAATCATTGTATTCTGTTTATATTTACATCTAACACAATTTCCCAACTCATATGGAAACAGGGTTTGTATATTCAGTCGTGGTCAAAAGTTTACATACACTTGTAAAGAAAATAATGTCATGGCTGTCTTGACTTACCAATAATTTCTACAATTCGTTTTTTGTGATTGAAGCACATACTTGTTGGTCACAAAAACATTCATGAAGTTTGGTTCTTTTATGAATTTATCAATGAGCTGGCGACTTGTCCAGGGTGTACACCTCCTTCCGCCCGATTGTAGCCGAGATAGGGCGCCAGCGCCCCCCGCGAACCCAAAAGGGAATAAGCGGTAGAAAATGGATGGTTGAATTTATTATGGGTCTACTGAAAATGTGAGCAAATCTGCTGGGTCAAAATTATAAATCAGTGTTTTTCAACCACTGTGCCGTGGGAGATGATCTAATTTTAACTATTAGGGGTAAAAATATGTTTTGCAAACCAGTATTTATGTGTAGTTGAGTGTCTGTGCTGTCTAGAGCTGGGCAGACTAACCGTGTAATACTCTTCCATGTCAGTAGGTGGCAGCCGGTAACTGATTGCTTTGTAGATGACGGACACAGCGGGAGGCAGGGTGCAGGTAAAAAAGGTATCTAATGAGTAAACTCTAAATAAACAAAAAAGGTGAGTGCCGCTAAGAAAAGGCATTGAAGCTTAGGGAAGGCTGTGTAGAACAAAACTAAAACTAAACTGGCTAAAAAGTAAACAAAAACAGAATGCTGGACGACAGCAAAAACTTACTGTGGAAAAAAAGACGATGTACATCCGAGCATGACATGACTATCAACAATGTCCCCACAAAGAAGGATAAAAAAAACTGAAATAGTCTCGATTGCTAAAACAAAGCAGATGCGGGAGATATCGTTCAAAAGGAAGACATGAAACTGCTACAGGAAAATACCAAAAAAAGAGAAAAAGCCACCAAAATAGGAGCACAGGAAAAGAACTAAAAAAAGTATCTAATGAGTAAATTCTAAATAAACAAAAAAGGTGAGTGCCGCTAAGAAAAGGCATTGAAGCTTAGGGAAGGCTGTGTAGAACAAAACTAAAACTGAACTGGCTACAAAGTAAACAAAAACAGAATGCTGGACGACAGCAAAAACTTACTGTGGAGCAAAGACAATGTACATCCGAACATGACATGACTATCAACAATGTCCCCACAAAGAAGGACAAAAAAAACTGAAATAGTCTCGATTGCTAAAACAAAGCAGATGCGGGAGATATCGTTCAAAAGGAAGACATGAAACTGCTACAGGAAAATACCAAAAAAAGAGAAAAAGCCACCAAAATAGGAGCACAGGAAAAGAACTAAAAAAAGTATCTAATGAGTAAATTCTAAATAAACAAAAAAGGTGAGTGCCGCTAAGAAAAGGCATCGAAGCGTAGGGAAGGCTGTGTAGAACAAAACTAAAACTGAACTGGCTACAAAATAAACAAAAACAGAATGCTGGACGACAGCAAAAACTTACTGTGGAGCAAAGACAATGTACATCCGAACATGACATGACTATCAACAATGTCCCCACAAAGAAGGACAAAAAAAACTGAAATAGTCTCGATTGCTAAAACAAAGTAGATGCGGGAGATATCGTTCAAAAGGAAGACATGAAACTGCTACAGGAAAATACCAAAAAAAGAGAAAAAGCCACCAAAATAGGAGCACAGGAAAAGAACTAAAAAAAGTATCTAATGAGTAAATTCTAAATAAACAAAAAAGGTGAGTGCCGCTAAGAAAAGGCATCGAAGCGTAGGGAAGGCTGTGTAGAACAAAACTAAAACTGAACTGGCTACAAAATAAACAAAAACAGAATGCTGGACGACAGCAAAAACTTACTGTGGAGCAAAGACAAGGTACATCCGAACATGACATGACTATCAACAATGTCCCCACAAAGAAGGACAAAAAAAACTGAAATAGTCTCGATTGCTAAAACAAAGTAGATGCGGGAGATATCGTTCAAAAGGAAGACATGAAACTGCTACAGGAAAATACCAAAAAAAAGAGAAAAAGCCACCAAAATAGGAGCGCAAGAAAAGAACTAAAACACCGGAAAACAGCAAAAAAGTGCAAATAAGTCAGGGTGTGATGTGACAGGTAGTGACAGTACACCTACTTTGAGACAAGAGCTATACTTGCTTATGCTTTAAAGTCATATCCAACAATTTGGACAACGATTTTTTACCGTCAGCGGAGTTTCGTTTTTTAATGATTTCTGTTGGTTGTGAGCCTCCACATTTCTTCAACACAAAAAATGTGCCTCGGCTCAAAAAAGGTTGAAAAAGACTACAGTGATGTTAATATTTGGTTCTATTTGGTCCCTTAGCAAGTTTTACTGCAATAAAGCAGTTTTGGTGGCCATCCACATGCTTCTTGTTACATTTTTGACCACTCCTCTTGATAAAATTGGTGCAGTGCAGCTAAATGTGTTGGTTTTCTGACATGGACTTGTTTCTTCAGCATTGTCCACACGTTTAAGTCAGAACTTTGGGAAGGCCATTCTAAAACCTTAATTCTAGCCTGATTTAGCCACTCCTTTACCACTTTTGAGGTGTGTTTAGGGTCATTGTCCTGTTGGAACACCCAACTGTGCCCAAGACCCAACCTCCGGGCTGAGGATTTTAGGTTGATTGATGAAGTGCTGGCTGTTCAGATTCGGGACCCGAGGTGGACCGCTCACCTGTGCATCGGTCGGGGTCATCTTTGCACTGCTGACCTGTCTCTGCTCAGGATGGTCTCCTGCTGGACCCACTATGGACTGGACTCTCACTATTAAGTTAGATGCACTACGGACTGGACTCTCACTATTATGTTCGATCCACTATGGACTGGACTCTCACTATTATGTTAGATGCACTACGGACTGGACTCTCACTATTATGTAAGATCCACTACGGACTGGACTCTCACACTATTATGTTAGATCCACCATGGACTGGACTCTCACTATTATGTAAGATCCACTACGGACTGGACTCTCACTATTATGTTCGATCCACTAGTGACTAGACTCTCACTATTATGTTAGATCCACTATGGACTGGGCTCTCACTATTATGTTAGATCCACTACGGACTGGACTCTCACTTTTATGTTGGATCCACTATGGACTGGACTCTCACTATTATGTTAGATCCACTATGGACTGGACTCTCACTATCATGTTAGATCCACTATGGACCGGACCCTCTCACTATTATGTTAGATCCACTATGGTCTGGACTCTCACTATTATGTTAGATCTACTATGGACTGGAGTCTCACTATTATGTTAGATCCACTATGGACTGGAGTCTCACTATTATGTTAGATCCACTATGGACTGGACTCTTACTATTATGTTGGATCCACTATGGACTGGACTCTCACTATTATGTTAGATCCACTATGGACCGGACTCTCACTATTATGTTAGATCCACTATGGACTGGACTCTCACCATTATGTTGGATCTACTATGGACTGGACTCTCTCTATTATGTTAGATCCACTATGGACTGGACTCTCACTATTATGTTAGATCCACTATGGACTGGACTCTCTCTATTATGTTAGATCCACTATGGACTGGACTCTCACTATTATGTTAGATCAACTATAGACTGGACTCTCACTTTTATGTTAGATCCACTATGGTCTGGACTCTCACTATTATGTTTGATCCACTATGGTCTGGACTCTCACTATTATGTTAGATCTACTATGGACTGGACTCTCACTATTATGTTAGATCAACTATAGACTGGACTCTCACTATTATGTTAGATCAACTATAGACTGGACTCTCACTTTTATGTTAGATCCACTATGGTCTGGACTCTCACTATTATGTTTGATCCACTATGGTCTGGACTCTCACTATTATGTTAGATCTACTATGGACTGGACTCTCACTATTATGTTAGATCCACTATGGACTGGACTCTCACTATTATGTTGGATCCACTATGGACTGGACTCTCACTATTATGTTAGATCCACTATGGACCGGACTCTCACTATTATGTTAGATCCACTATGGACTGGACTCTCACCATTATGTTAGATCCACTATGGACTGGACTCTCACTATTATGTTAGATCCACAATGGACTGGACTCACACACTATTATGTTGGATCCACAATGGACTGGACTCTCACCATTACGTTAGATCCACTATGGACTGGACTCTAATTATTATGTTGGATCCACTATGGACTGTACTCTCACTATAATGTTAGATCCACTATGGACTGGACTCGCACAATATCATGTCAGACCCACTCGACATCCATAGAAGAGGGGGTTTACACACATTTGCAGTCCTCTCCAAGGTTTCTCATAGTCATTCTCATCGATGCCCCGCTGGGTTGTGAGTTTTTCCTTGCCCTTATGTGGGCGCTGAACCCAGGACGTCATTGTAACTTGTGCAGCCCTTTGAGACACTTGTGATTTAGGGCTATATAAATAAACATTGATTGATGACTTTATGTTGTCCTGAAAACTTTTTCAGTGTCCCATTTACTCTGGCAGCAAAACAGGCCCAAAACATACTACCACCACGCTTTACGGTAGGTCTGGTGTTCCTGGGTGCAAAGACCTCACCTTTTCTCCTCCAAACAAATTGCTGGGTATTGTGGCCAAACAGCTCCATTTTTAAATCACATGAACAAAGAGAAAGAAATAATGAATTTATAATATTTCAAACAAAAAAATAGAGTCAATATTGGCTGTTGACAGGTTTTGTTGTCCAAATGAACCGCAGAATTTCTCACCGTTGACTCAATGCATGACTATTAGGACAACTTGGCAATACAACTCAAAAACAAGACTGCATTTAAAGTGTTCTGACTACTTTGATGCAATAAGTATGGGGTTTGTTTGTCAACAGGAAGTTGATAAGTTATCTTAAAGTACAGTACGTTTAGGAAATGAAAGTGACATTTGATTTGGAGTAGTGAGGCGCTTTTGTAGCCATCTACTAGCTTCTGGTTGACTTTTTGACCACTCCTCTTGACAAAATTTGTGGATTTTCTGACATGGACTTGTTTCTTCAGCATTGTCCACATGCTCTCAATGGGGTTTAAGTCAAGACTTTGGGAAGGCCATTCTAAAACATTCATTCTAGCCTGATTTAGCCATTCCTTTACTACTTTTGATGTGTGTTTGGTGTCATTGTCCTGTTGGAACACCCAACTGCGCCCAAGACCCAACCCTCCCGGGCTGAAAATTGTAGGTCGTCCTGAAGAATTTGGAGGTAATCCTCATTTTTCATAGTCCTATTTACTCTCTGTAAAGCCCCAAGTTGCATTGGCAGCAAAACAGGCCCAGAGCATAATACTACCACCACCATGCTTGACGGTAGGTGTGGTGTTCCTGGGTGTCAAGACCTCACCTTTTCTCCTCCAAACATATTGCTGGGTATCGTGGCCAAACAAGCTACATTTTTGTTTCATCTGACATCACATGGACACAGATGAGACCTTCTGGGGGAAAGTTCTGTGGGCAACATTAGAAAGAATGAATTTATAACATTTCAAACAAAAAAAGAGAGTCCCAAAGCCCAAAAAAAGTCTGCGGGCTATAGAGCTTTTTCATTTCGGGCTCCAGTACTCTGGAATGCCCTCCCAGTAACAGTTCGCGATGCCACCACAGTACAAGCATTTAAGTCTCACCTTAAAACTCATTTGTATACTCTAGCCTTTAAATAGACTCCCTTTTTAGACCAGTTGATCTGCCGTTTCTTTTCTTTTTCTTCTATGTCCCACTCTCCCTTGTGGAGGGGGTCCGGTCCGATCCGGTGGCCATGTACTGCTTGCCTGTGTATCGGCTGGGGACATCTCTGCGCTGCTGATCCGCCTCCGCTTGGGATGGTTTCCTGCTGGCTCCGCTGTGAACGGGACTCTCGCTGCTGTGTTGGATCCGCTTTGGACTGGACTCTCGCGACTGTGTTGGATCCATTATGGATTGAACTTTCACAGTATCATGTTAGACCCGCTCGACATCCATTGCTTTCCTCCTCTCCAAGGTTCTCATAGTCATCATTGTCACCGACGTCCCACTGGGTGTGAGTTTTCCTTGCCCTTATGTGGGCCTACCGAGGATGTCGTAGTGGTTTGTGCAGCCCTTTGAGACACTAGTGATTTAGGGCTATATAAGTAAACATTGATTGATTGATTGATTGAATATTGGCTGTTGACAGGTTTTGTTGTCCACATTTTCTTACACTTAGCAGTTGGCAGCTTGTCTTGCAGACGGCCAAATGAACCGCAAAATTTCTCACCGTTGACTCAATGCATGACTATTAGGACAACTTGGCAAGATACCTCAAAAAAAAAAAAGGCTGCATTTAATGTGTTCTGACTACTTTGATGCAATAAGTGTGGGGCTTGGTCGTCAACAGGAAGTTGATAAGTTATCTTAAAGTACAGTGCGTTTAAGAAAGGAAAGTGAGATTTGATTTGAAGCGTCAGTCCACTGTGATGCAACACCTCCAATAGACGCACTAAAAACCTGTGCCGATGTCGAAAGATTCTAGATTCCAGTGCCGGCACACTGCAGGGTATTAACATTTCCTTCTGCCGCCAGGACCCCCCGGGACTCTACCGCATGGCCCCACCACGGCGGTTCAAGCCACGCAGAGTCGCCAAACCTCGAGAGGTCGGCGAGCAGCTGCTGTGGCGTTGTTGACTGCGCCGGCCAAAAAGTAGCGAGGAGGACAGCTGTGTCCTCCTCGGCCGAGCTGGCCAGACAAAATGAACAAATGAATCTGGAGGTGTTAAAGTAAACAATGGCCACGGCGTCCTCGAGAGTAGAAACGGTATATGTTCTGACCGGAAAATAGCTGATCGAAACGATCAAAAGATGTTGGGATAAGCAGAGCACTAATAGCAGTTCAAGTTCATGGAACTGTAGACACACACACAGAAACATCGCGGTGGCCTTCAGCTGCTGAAGTGTTGTTGATTAGCGAGCGGCGACTCTTCATGGTAATAAATCCTGCGTTCGTTTGCCACTAACGTCCCGAGAGCTTCTCCGGTTAACATGCAGCATGTCCTCATTACGCGGCTGCCTCTCCTAACTGGCCCCTTAAAATGGCATCGATCCGCTCGGGAAGAGAACTGGCTCGGGCTGACTGATTTTTCCATTTGTTGGGTTGTTTTTTTTCATCCACACTGCAAAAAGTCAGTGTTCAAAAACAAGAAGAAAAAAAATTGCTAGCCTCGCCCAAGCCCTAATCGCAAACTATAGTCCTAACCCTAAACTTAGCGGCACTTCTGAGCCTTCAGTATATACTGCAAAAAGTCTGTTCGAAAACAAAGGGAAAAATTTTGCTAGCCTCGCCCAAGCCCTAATCGCAAACTATAGTCCTAACCCTAAACTTAGCGGCACTTCTGAGCCTTTAGTATACACTGCAAAAAGTCAGTGTTCAAAAACAAGAAAAAAAAATTGCTAGCCTCGCCCAAGCCCTAATCGCAAACTATAGTCCTAACCCAAACTTAGCGGCACCTCTGAGCCTACAGTATACACTGCAAAAAGGCAGTGTTCAAAAACAAGAAAAAAAATTGCTAGCCTCGCCCAAGCCCTAATCGCAAACTATAGTCCTAACCCTAAACTTAGCGGCACTTCTGAGCCTTCAGTATACACTGCAAAAAGTCAGTGTTCAAAAACAAGAAAAAAAAATTGCTAGCCTCGCCCAAGCCCTAATCGCAAACTATAGTCCTAACCCTAAACTTAGCGGCACTTCTGAGCCTTCAGTATACACTGCAAAAAGGCAGTGTTCAAAAACAAGAAAAAAAATTGCTAGCCTCGCCCAAGCCCTAATCGCAAACTATAGTCCTAACCCAAACTTAGCGGCACCTCTGAGCCCATAGTATACACTGCAAAAAGGCAGTGTTCAAAAACAAGAAAAAAACTTGCTAGCCTCGCCCAAGCCCTAATCGCAAACTATAGTCCTAACCCAAACTTAGCGGCACCTCTGAGCCTACAGTATACACTGCAAAAAGGCAGTGTTCAAAAACAAGAAAAAAAATTGCTAGCCTCGCCCAAGCCCTAATCGCAAACTATAGTCCTAACCCTAAACTTAGCGGCACTTCTGAGCCTTCAGTATACACTGCAAAAAGTCAGTGTTCAAAAACAAGAAAAAAAAATTGCTAGCCTGGCCCAAGCCCGAATCGCAAACTATAGTCCTAAACCTAAACTTAGCGGCACCTCTGAGCCTTCAGTATACACTGCAAAAAGTCAGTGTTCAAAAACAAAGGGAAAAAAATTGCTAGCTTCGCCCAAGCCCTAATCGCAAACTATAGTCCTAACCCTAAACTTTGCGGCACCCCTGAGCCTTTAGAATACACTGCAAAAAGTCTGTTCGAAAACAAAGGGAAAAAAATTGCTAGCCTCGCCCAAGCCCTAATCGCAAACTATAGTCCTAACCCTAAACTTCGCGGCACCTCTGAGCCTTTATTATACACTGCAAAAAGTCAGTGTTCAAAAACAAGAAAAAAAATTGCTAGCCTGGCCCAAGCCCTAATCGCAAACTATAGTCCTAACCCTAAACTTAGCGGCACTTTTGAGCCTTCAGTATACACTGCAAAAAGTCAGTGTTCAAAAACAAAGGGAAAAAAATTGCTAGCCTGGCCCAAGCCCTAATCGCAAACTATAGTCCTAACCCTAAACTTAGCGGCACTTCTGAGCCTTCAGTATACACTGCAAAAAGTCAGTGTTCAAAAACAAAGGGAAAAAAATTGCTAGCCTCGCCCAAGCCCTAATCGCAAACTATAGTCCTAACCCTAAACTTAGCGGCACCTCTGAGCCTTCAGTATACACTGCAAAAAGGCAGTGTTCAAAAACAAAGGGAAAAAAATTGCTAGCCTCGCCCAAGCCCTAATCGCAAACTATAGTCCTAACCCTAAACTTAGCGGCACTTCTGAGCCTTCAGTATACACTGCAAAAAGTCAGTGTTCAAAAACAAGAAAAAAAATTGCTAGCCTCGCCCAAGCCCTAATCGCAAACTATAGTCCTAACCCTAAACTTAGCGGCACCTCTGAGCCTTCAGTATACACTGCAAAAAGGCAGTGTTCAAAAACAAGAAAAAAAATTGCTAGCCTCGCCCAAGCCCTAATCGCAAACTATAGTCCTAACCCTAAACTTAGCACTTCTGAGCCTTCAGTATACACTGCAAAAAGTCAGTGTTCAAAAACAAAGGGAAAAAAATTGCTAGCCTCGCCCAAGCCCTAATCGCAAACTATAGTCCTAACCCTGAACTTAGCGGCACTTCTGAGCCTTCAGAATACACTGCAAAAAGTCAGTGTTCAAAAACAAGAAAAAAAAATTGCTAGCCTCGCCCAAGCCCTAATCGCAAACTATAGTCCTAACCCTAAACTTAGCGGCACTTCTGAGCCTTCAGTATACACTGCAAAAAGTCAGTGTTCAAAAACAAGAAAAAAAAATTGCTAGCCTGGCCCAAGCCCTAATCGCAAACTATAGTCCTAACCCTAAACTTAGCGGCACTTCTGAGCCTTCAGTATACACTGCAAAAAGTCAGTGTTCAAAAACAAAGGGAAAAAAATTGCTAGCCTCGCCCAAGCCCTAATCGCAAACTATAGTCCTAACCCTAAACTTAGCGGCACCTCTGAGCCTTCAGTATACACTGCAAAAAGTCAGTGTTCAAAAACAAGAAAAAAAAATTGCTAGCCTCGCCCAAGCCCTAATCGCAAACTATAGTCCTAACCCTAAACTTAGCGGCACTTCTGAGCCTTCAGTATACACTGCAAAAAGTCAGTGTTCAAAAACAAAGGGAAAAAAATTACAAAAAAGAGGGGCAATTTATTTGAACTAAGTGAAGTGAATTATATTTATATAGCGCTTTTCTCTAGTGACTCAAAGCGCTTTACATAGTGAAACCCGATATATAAGTTACATTCAAACCAGTGTGGGTGGCACTGGGTTGCCCACATCTGAGGTCCTCTCCAAGGTTTCTCATAGTCAGCATTGTCACTGGCGTCCCACTGGATGTGAATTCTCCCTGCCCACTGGGTGTGAGTTTTCCTTGCCCTTTTGTGGGTTCTTCCGAGGATGTCGTAGTCGTAATGGTTTGTGCAGCCCTTTGAGACATTTGTGATTTGGGGCTATATAAATAAACATTAAGAGAAAGAGGAGTTGGCAGAAGAGACAGAGCAACACAGGACGTTAATATATATTTTTATATTTGCATGTGTTTTGTTCTCAACACAGGTGTTATGTTTCCAACACAGCTGTAAATGCCCCCTCCTCCCTTAGTACAGCTGTGTGTGTGTGTGTGTGAATTAAAAGGCGAGGGGAGTGGGACATGGGTGTCAAACTCTGGCCCGCGGGCCAAATTTGGCCCGCCGTGCAATTTCATTTGGCCCTTGAGGCAATATCAAATTAACATTAGAGCTGGCCCGCTAGTACTATACAGCGGCAGGGCCGCTGTAACACTGCATTCGCCGCTAATACTCATACTTGCCAACTCTCCCGATTTTCCAACCATTCTCCCGAATTTCTCCAGATTTCCACCCGGACAAAATTATTGGGGGCGTGCCTATAAGGCACTGCCTTTCGCTTTGTCTACAGTATGTTGTCACGTCCGCTTTTCCTCCATACAAACAGCGTGCCGGCCAAGTCACATAATATATGCGACTTATACACATACTTAAGTGAATGCCAGCAAACTTGCTCAACAGCCATACAGGTCAGACTGAGGGTGGCCGTATAAACAACTTTAACACTGTTACAAATATGCGCCGCACTGTGAACCCACACCAAACAAGAATGACAAACACATTTCGGGAGAATATCCGTACCTTAACACAACATAGACACAACAGAACAAATAACCAAAACCCCTTGCAGCACTAACTCTTCCGGGACACTACAATATGCACCCCCCGCTACCACCTAACCCCGCCCATCTCATTGTTATTTTATTTTAAGATTTATTAGCCTGTGGAAAAATGTAATGTTGATAGTTACCTCAGAAGGCTGCAAAGAGAAAAGAGGCATTAAATGTTTTATGTACATTTTATTAATTTTACCATTGATGTTTTTTCGGGGGTTTTTTTTTGGAAAGTTGATTTTGCACTATTAAGTTATATAATTATTGCTTGTTCCATATTCAGTGTTAAAGCAAATCAGTGGAGCAAACTGAGCAATAATTAACAATTTATTCATGCACTTTCTCTTGCTACTTCAAGGCTAGAATGTTTGATTCATTCATTATTGTTATTTTATTTTCAAATGTATTATTAGCCTGTGGAAAAAGTTTATTTTGATATTTACCTTCAGAAGGCTGCAAATAGAAAAGAGTCATTCAATTTTTATTTTATTTGATATACCATTGATATTTTTATTATTATTATTATTATTTGAAACTGGATTTTGCATGTCACTATAAAGTTATATAAGCCTTGCTTGTTCAATATTCAATGCAAAACTTGTTTGGGTCCTTATGACAACACTTTCTCCAGGTCACTCTCCTCGTACGAGAAAAGCGATCACCGGTTTGTCTCCTATTCTCTTTTTCTGTGTCTATATAATGTCTGGTGGTATTTGACCCTGACATATTGATATTCCAAAAATATTTATTTTTGGACCAATTAGGTGAAGTCGCCTGAAAAGATTGCAACTTGTGTTCCCATGGATACTGCAGTATATACCATCCATCCATTTCTGTCTTGCCTCTGGTGAGGGCGGTCGCATTTTTCTCCGCTCCGTCTCTTCGTTTTTGTCTTGTCTGAACTTTTTTGAAGCCTCTTTCTTTGCGCTGTCCTCAAATCTAAACATCAGACACGGATAGGATCAGCCGGACTCTCGATGTAATTGACAAAGTCTTTTCGACGTGGAAAAGAGGTTCGGGGGGAGCCTGGCTGCCCTGATGGAACCATTGCTGCGGGGTACGGGAGAGACTCTTGGGATTAATGGAGAATCATGTTCCTCTCAGTCCTTTCCATCAAGGGCGTGGAAGACATCTACTTATTTGGAACCGTTATCAGCTGATTGGGCTGGGCATTGTTCTAGTGTATCGTCAAATTCGTAAGACTATGGCAGCCACTCAAGGAGCCCAAAGGCTGTGGGAGGTTTGGGCAGGGCTGTGGGAACACAGACTGTGGCCATTTCTGAACTAAATCGCAAGATTGATCACATCATGGAGAAGTTTGCTGAAAAGGAAGATGGAATTGAATTTGAGAGAGCCGGCATTGGACTAAGAACAGACAAGCCATTGTTTTGTCTGTTCGCGAAAAACAAACCTCCTAATCTACGATTTGACTCCCTCGAATGGCCTTGACGTTAGGACCAGGCCGTTCTGAAAAACACCCACGAGGACACCTAGACGATGGATGTTTTTGAACTCCCTTCCTTTTCAAAGACACCTGGAGTCAAACTTTTTCAGATCAGCCTCAGTCTACAAAAACATTACACCATCACATCCAAGACAATTCAATGTCAATCAATCAATCAATCAATCAATCGTTTATTTATATAGCCCCAAATCACAAGTGTCTCAAAGGGCTGCACAAATCATTACGACTACAACATCCTCGGAAGAACCCACAAAAGGGCAAGGAAAACTCACACCCAGTGGGCAGGGAGAATTCACATCCAGTGGGACGCCAGTGACAATGCTGACTATGAGAAACCTTGGAGAGGACCTCAGATGTGGGCAACCCCCCCACCCCCCTCTAGGGGACCGAAAGCAATGGATGTCGAGCGGGTCTAACATGATACTGGTCCAACACAGCCGCGAGAGTTCAGTTCAAAGCGGATCCAAGAGAGCAGCGAGAGTCCCGTCCACAGGAAACCATCTCAAGCGGAGGCGGATCAGCAGCGTAGAGATGTCCCCAACCGATACATAGGCGAGCGGTCCAACCTGGGTCCCGACAATTGACCTCCCCTCCCCCACCCCACGCCGTCACCACCGCTTTTTTCCCCCCTTGGGGCTTTTTCCAGGGCTCCAACTCCCCAACTGTGCAAATTGACGTGATTAAATGTAGCATGTTTATGTGTGCATTGCAAATGAGGTTTTTTTACCCTTGGACTCAGCCTAGACCCCCTCGTGTGGGTCCAGCCTTTGACTGATATTTTTTTACTCTTCCCCCCTTTCCCAATATCACCTTTTCCCCACCTTTTTAAGGCTGATCCGTCTGCTCTTAGTGGGACTGTGCCGAAAATGTACTTTGCAGTTCTTATGTGTCTTGTGCATCTTAAAGGCCTACTGAAATGAGATTTTCTTATCCAAACGGGGATAGCAGGTCCATTCTATGTGACATACTTGATCATTTCGCGATATTACCATATTTTTGCTGAAAGGATTTAGTAGAGAACATCGACGATAAAGTTTGTAACTTTTGGTCGCTAATAAAAAAGCCTTGCCTGTATCGGAAGTAGCAGACGATGTGCGCGTGACGTCACGGGTTGTGGAGCTCCTCACATCTGAACATTGTTTACAATCATGGCCACCAGCAGCGAGAGCGATTCGGACCGAGACAGCGACAATTTCCCCATTAATTTGAGCGAGGATGAAAGATTCGTTGATGAGGAAATTTAGAGTGAAAGACTAGAAAAAAAAAAAAAGATTGCAGTGAGAGCGATTCAGATGTTTTTAGACACATTTACTAGGATAATTCTGGGAAATCCCTTATCTGCCTATTGTGTTGCTGGTGTTTTAGTGAGTTAAATACTACCTGAAAGTCGGAGGGGTGTGGCCACGGGTGTGTTGACGCAAGAGACTCTGAGGGAAGCTGCAGCAGGACAGAAAAGCCAACTTATGACCACAATTTTCTCACCGAAAACTGCCGGTTGACATGTAGTCGGGATCCATGTTGGCTCGACCGCTCTGATCCATAGTAAAGCTTCACCTCCGGGAATTTTAAACGAGGAAACACCGGCTGTGTTTGTGTGGCTAAAGGATAAAATCTTCCCACCTACGTCTTTCTTCTTTGACGTCTCCATTATTAATTGAACAAATTGCAAAAGATTCAGCAACACAGATGTCCAGAATACTGTGGAATTATGCGATTAAAGCAGACTACTTATAGCTCGGATCGGGCTGGAAAATAATGTCCGCTACAACCTGAGATGTCAAACGCACGCGTCATCATATTTTTGCTGAAAGGATTTAGTAGAGGACATCGACGATAAAGTTTGTAACTTTTGGTCGCTAATAAAAAAGCCTTGCCTGTACCGGAAGTAGCAGACGATGTGCGCGTGACGTCACGGGTTGTGGAGCTCCTCACATCTGAACATTGTTTACAATCATGGCCACCAGCAGCGAGAGCGATTCGGACCGAGACAGCGACAATTTCCCCATTAATTTGAGCGAGGATGAAAGATTCGTTGATGAGGAAATTTAGAGTGAAAGACTAGAAAAAAAAAAAAAAGATTGCAGTGAGAGCGATTCAGATGTTTTTAGACACATTTACTAGGATAATTCTGGGAAATCCCTTATCTGCCTATTGTGTTGCTGGTGTTTTAGTGAGTTAAATACTACCTGAAAGTCGGAGGGGTGTGGCCACGGGTGTGTTGACGCAAGAGTCTCTGAGGGAAGCTGCAGCAGGACAGAAAAGCCAACTTATGACCACAATTTTCTCACCGAAAACTGCCGGTTGACATGTAGTCGGGATCCATGTTGGCTCGACCGCTCTGATCCATAGTAAAGCTTCACCTCCGGGAATTTTAAACGAGGAAACACCAGCTGTGTTTGTGTGGCTAAAGGATAAAATCTTCCCACCTACGTCTTTCTTCTTTGACGTCTCCATTATTAATTGAACAAATTGCAAAAGATTCAGCAACACAGATGTCCAGAATACTGTGGAATTATGCGATTAAAGCAGACTACTTATAGCTCGGATCGGGCTGGAAAATAATGTCCGCTACAACCTGAGATGTCAAACGCACGCGTCATCATATTTTTGCTGAAAGGATTTAGTAGAGGACATCGACGATAAAGTTTGTAACTTTTGGTCGCTAATAAAAAAGCCTTGCCTGTACCGGAAGTAGCAGACGATGTGCGCGTGACGTCACGGGTTGTGGAGCTCCTCACATCTAAACATTGTTTACAATCATGGCCACCAGCAGCTAGAGCTATTCGGACCGAGACAGCGACAATTTCCCCATTAATTTGAGCGAGGATGAAAGATTCGTGGATGAGGAAATTTAGAGTGAAAGACTGGAAAAAAAACAAAAAAAAAACGATTGCAGTGAGAGCGATTCAGATGTTTTTAGACACATTTACTAGGATAATTTTGGGAAATCCCTTATCTGCCTATTGTGTTGCTGGTGTTTTAGTGAGTTAAATACTACCTGAAAGTCGGAGGGGCGTGGCCACGGGTGTGTTGACGCCAGAGTCTCTGAGGGAAGTCACAAAGCTGCAGCAGGACAGACGAGCCGACTTATGACCACAATTTTCTCACCGAAAACTGCCGGTTGACATGTAATCAGGATCCATGTTCGCTTGACCGCTCTGATCCATAGTAAAGCTTCACCTACGGGAATTTTAAACAAGGAAACACCGGCTGTGTTTGTGTGGCTAAAGGATAAAATCTTCCCACCTACGTCTTCTTTGACGTCTCCATTATTAATTGAAGAAATTGCAAAAAATTCAGCAACACAGATGTCCAGAATACTGTGTAATTATGCGATTAAAGCAGACGACTTATAGCTTGGATCGGGCTGGAAAATAACGTCCGCTACAACCTGGGATGTCAAACGCACGCGTCATCATATTTTTGCTGAAAGGATTTAGTAGAGAACATCGACAATAAAGTTTGCAACTTTTGGTCGCTAATAAAAAAGCCTTGCCTGTACCGGAAGTAGCAGACGATGTGCGCGTGACGTCACAAGTTGTGGAGCTCCTCACATCGAACATTGTTTAGACTTCGCATTGAGCCACATTTGACTAACTGCACTAGAGCAAGCCCGGTCACAGGCAATTACAGAGCCTGCTAGCCTGGGTATGGAGTCAGTTAAGTTAGAACTAGCCAGCGCCAGGCTGGATGATCCCTGTACACATAGCAATTTTCGTAGAATAATACACAACTCACAAAATGTTTTTTCTACTGTGTCTATGACTACGTCAGAGTTAGACATGCGTTCTACTGAGGTGACAAATTATGATGCGTTCAGTTTATCGCAGCGCCAAGTAGACAATCTGAAAATTCCCGTCATATCAATTCCTAGACATGGTCGTAATTATTTTAAGTACACTACGCATAATAAATGCAACATTATTAATATTGCTACTACGGATAATTTTATCAACAACTCCTTAAAACAGCCCACTACCTATAATATGGGCTTGCTAAACATCAGATCTTTGTCTCCCAAAACGTTATTAGTCAATGAGGTCATTAGAGACAACAACCTTAACGTCATCGGTCTTAGCGAAACCTGGCTTAAACCAGACGACTTTTTTGCGATAAATGAGGCATCCCCTCCTAACTATACGAATGCGCATATTGCCCGTCACCTCAAAGGGGAGGGGGTGTCGCACTAATATACAACGAAAACTTTAACTTTAGTCCTAACTTAAATAATAAATATAAATCGTTTGAGGTGCTTTCTATGAAGTCTGCCACACCTCTGCCTCTGTGCCTGGCCGTTATCTACCGCCCCCCAGGGCCATATTCGGACTTTATTAGTGAATTCTCAGAGTTTGTTGCTGATCTAGTGACGCACGCCGATAATATAATTATAATGGGGGACTTTAATATCAATATGAATACCCCATTGGACCCACCGTGCGTGGCGCTCCAGACTATAATTGATAGCTGTGGTCTTACACAAATAATAAATGAACCGACGCATCGCAGCGGTAATACGATAGACCTAGTGCTTTTCAGAGGTATCACCGTTTCCAAAGTTATGATACTCCCGTATACTAAAGTATTGTCCGATCATTACCTTATAAAATTCGAGGTTCAGACGCATGTTCGTCAAACTAATAATAATAATAACTGCTATAGCAGCCGCAACATTAATGCTGCCACAACGACGACTCTTGTGGACCTACTGCCCTCGGTAATGGCACCGTTCCCAAAGTATGTGGGCTCTATTGATAACCTCACTAACAACTTTAACAACGCCCTGCGCGAAACCATTGATAGTATAGCACCGCTGAAGTTAAAAAAGGCTCCAAAAAGGCGTACGCCATGGTTTACTGAAGAAACTAGAGCTCAGAAATTATTATGTAGAAAGCTGGAACGCAAATGGCGCACGACTAAACTTGAGGTGCACCATCAAGCATGGAGTGATAGTTTAATAACTTATAAATGCATGCTTACCTTAGCTAAAGCTAATTACTCAAATCTCATCCGCATTAATAAAAACGATCCAAAATTTTTGTTTAGTACAGTAGCATCGCTAACCCAACAAGGGACTCCTTCCAGTAGCTCCACCCATTCGGCAGATGACTTTATGAAGTTCTTTAAGAAGAAAATTGAACTTATTAGAAAGGAGATTAAAGACAATGCGTCCCAGCTACAACTGGGTTATAGTAACACAGATACGATTGTATATACGGCGGATACTGCAAATATCCAAAATAGTTTCTCTCGTTTTGATGAAATAACATTAGAAGGATTGTTACAACGTGTAAATGGAATGAAACAAACAACATGTTTACTTGACCCACTTCCTGGGAAACTTATCAAGGAGCTTTTTGTATTATTAGGTCCATCAGTGCTAAATATTATAAACTTATCACTTTCCTCGGGCACTGTTCCCCTAGCATTCAAAAAAGCGGTTATTCATCCTCTCCTTAAAAGACCTAACCTCGATCCTGACCTCATGGTAAACTACCGACCGGTGTCTCACCTTCCCTTTATTTCGAAAATCCTCGAAAAAATTGTTGCAGAGCAGCTAAATGAGCACTTAGCGTTTAACAATCTATGTGAAATCTTTCAATCCGGTTTCAGGGCAAATCACTCGACTGAGACAGCCCTCGCAAAATTGACTAATGATCTATTGCTAACGATGGACTCTGATGCGTCATCTATGTTGCTGCTCCTCGATCTTAGCGCTGCTTTCGATACCGTCGATCATAATATTTTATTAGAGCGTATCAAAATACGAATTGGTATGTCAGACTCAGCCCTGTCATGGTTTAACTCTTATCTTACTGATAGGATGCAGTGCGTCTCCTATAACAGTGTGACCTCGGACTATGTTAAGGTAACGTGTGGAGTTCCCCAGGGTTCGGTCCTTGGCCCTGTACTCTTCAGCATCTACATGCTGCCGCTGGGTGACGTCATACGCAAATACGGTATTAGCTTTCACTGTTATGCTGATGACACCCAACTCTACATGCCCCTAAAGCTGACCAACACGCCGGACTGTAGTCAGTTGGAAGCGTGTCTTAATGAAATTAAACAATGGATGTCCGCTAACTTTTTGCAACTTAATGCCAAAAAAACGGAAATGCTGATTATCGGTCCTGCTAGACACCGACCTCTATTTAATAATACAACTTTAACATTTGACAACCAAATAATAAAACAAGGTGACTCTGTAAAAAATCTGGGTATTATCTTCGACCCAACTCTCTCCTTTGAGTCACACATTAAAAGCGTTACTAAAACGGCCTTCTTTCATCTCCGTAATATCGCTAAAATTCGCTCCATTTTGTCCACTAAAGACGCCGAGATCATTATCCATGCGTTTGTTACGTCTCGTCTCGATTACTGTAATGTATTATTTTCGGGTCTCCCCATGTCTAGCATTAAAAGATTACAGTTGGTACAAAATGCGGCTGCTAGACTTTTGACAAGAACAAGAAAGTTTGATCATATTACGCCTGTACTGTATATACCTTTATATACATATATACATACATATATACCTATACTGTATAAACCTTTATATACATATATACATACATATATACCTATACTGGCTCACCTGCACTGGCTTCCTGTGCACTTAAGATGTGACTTTAAGGTTTTACTACTTACGTATAAAATACTACACGGTCTAGCTCCAGCCTATCTTGCCGATTGTATTGTACCATATGTCCCGGCAAGAAATCTGCGTTCAAAAGACTCCGGCTTATTAGTGATTCCTAGAGCCCAAAAAAAGTCTGCGGGCTATAGAGCGTTTTCCGTTCGGGCTCCAGTACTCTGGAATGCCCTCCCGGTAACAGTTCGAGATGCTACCTCAGTAGAAGCATTTAAGTCTCACCTTAAAACTCATCTGTATACTCTAGCCTTTAAATAGACCTCCTTTTTAGACCAGTTGATCTGCCGCTTCTTTTCTTTTTCCTATGTCCCCCCCTCCCTTGTGGAGGGGGTCCGGTCCGATGACCATGGATGAAGTACTGGCTGTCCAGAGTCGAGACCCAGGATGGACCGCTCGTCGGGACCCAGGATGGACCGCTCGCCTGTATCGGTTGGGGACATCTCTACGCTGCTGATCCGCTTGAGATGGTTTCCTGTGGACGGGACTCTCGCTGCTGTCTTGGAGCCACTATGGATTGAACTTTCACAGTATAATGTTAGACCCGCTCGACATCCATTGCTTTCGGTCCCCTAGAGGGGGGGGGGGTTGCCCACATCTGAGGTCCTCTCCAAGGTTTCTCATAGTCAGCATTGTCACTGGCGTCCTACTGGATGTGAATTCTCCCTGCCCACTGGGTGTGAGTTTTCCTTGCCCTTTTGTGGGTTCTTCCGAGGATGTTGTAGTCGTAATGATTTGTGCAGTCCTTTGAGACATTTGTGATTTGGGGCTATATAAATAAACATTGATTGATTGATTGAATCATGGCCACCAGCAACTAGAGCTATTTGGACCGAGACAGCGACAATTTCCCCATTAATTTGAGCGAGGATGAAAGATTCGTGGATGAGGAAATTTAGAGTGAAAGACTAGAAAAAAAAAAACGATTGCAGTGAGAGCGATTCAGATGTTTTTAGACACATTTACTAGGATAATTCTGGGAAATCCCTTATCTGCCTATTGTGTTGCTAGTGTTTTAGTGAGTTAAATACTACCTGAAAGTCGGAGGGTGTGTTGACACCAGAGTCTCTGAGGGAAGTCACAAAGCTGCAGCAGGACAGACGAGCCGACTTATGACCACAATTTTTCTCACCGAAAACTGCCGGTTGACATGTAGTCGGGATCCATGTTCGCTTGACCGCTCTGATCCATAGTAAAGCTTCACCTACGGGAATTTTAAACAAGGAAATACCGGCTGTGTTTGTGTGGCTAAAGGATAAAATCTTCCCACCTACGTCTTTCTTCTTTGACGTCTCCATTATTAATTGAACAAATTGCAAAAGATTCAGCAACACAGATGTCCAGAATACTGTGTAATTATGCGATTAAAGCAGACGACTTATAGCTTGGATCGGGCTGGAAAATAATGTCCGCTACAACCTGAGATGTCAAACGCACGCGTCATCATATTTTTGCTGAAAGGATTTAGTAGAGAATATCCACGATAAAGTTCGCAACTTTTGGTCGCTAATAAAAAAGCCTTGCCTGTACCGGAAGTAGCAGACGATGTGCGCGTGACGTCACAAGTTGTGGAGCTCCTCACATCTGAACATTGTTTACAATCATGGCCACCAGCAGCTAGAGCTATTCGGACCGAGACAGCGACAATTTTCCCTTTAATTTGAGCGAGGATGAAAGATTCGTTGATGAGGAAATTTAGAGTGAAAGACTAGAAAAAAAAAACGATTGCAGTGAAAGCGATTCAGATGTTTTTAGACACATTTACTAGGATAATTCTGGGAAATCCCTTATCCGCCTATTTTGTTGCTGGTGTTTTAGTGAGTTAAATACTACCTGAAAGTCGGAGGGGCGTGGCCACGGCTGTGTTAACGCAAGAGTCTCTGAGGGAAGTCACGAAGCTGCAGCAGGACAGAAAAGCCGACCTATGACCACAATTTTCTCACCGAAAACTGCCGGTTGTCATGTAGTCGGGATCCATGTTCGCTTGACCGCTCTGATCCATGGTAAAGCTTCACCTCCGGGAATTTTAAACAAGGAAACACCGGCTGTGTTTGTGTGGCTAAAGGATAAAATCTTCCCACCTACGTCTTTCTTCTTTGACGTCTCCATTATTAATTGAACAAATTGCAAAAAATTCGACAACAAAGATGTCCAGAATACTGTGGAATTATGCGATTAAAGCATACTACTTATAGCTTGGATCGGGCTGGAAAATAATGTCCGCTACAACCTGAGATGTCAAACGCACGCGTCATCATATTTTTGCTGAAAGGATTTAGTAGAGAACATCGACGATAAAGTTTGTAACTTCTGGTCGCTAATAAAAAAGCCTTGCCTGTACCGGAAGTAGCAGACGATGTGCGCGTGACGTCACAAGTTGTGGAGCTCCTCACATCTGAACATTGTTTACAATCATGGCCACCAGCAGCTAGAGCTATTCGGACCGAGACAGCGACAATTTCCCCATTAATTTGAGCGAGGATGAAAGATTCGTTGATGAGGAAATTTAGAGTGAAAGACTAGAAAAGAAAACAAAAAACGATTGCAGTGAGAGCGATTCAGATGATTTTAGACACATTTACTAGGATAATTCTGGGAAATCCCTTATCTGCCTATTTTGTTGCTGGTGTTTTAGTGAGTTAAATACTACCTGAAAGTCGGAGGGGCGTGGCCACGGTTGTGTTAACGCAAGAGTCTCTGAGGGAAGTCACGAAGCTGCAGCAGGACAGAAAAGCCGACCTATGACCACAATTTTCTCAACGAAAACTGCCGGTTGTCATGTAGTTGGGATCCATGTTCGCTTGACCGCTCTGATCCATAGTAAAGCTTCACCTCCGGGAATTTTAAACAAGGAAACACCGGCTGTGTTTGTGTGGCTAAAGGATAAAATCTTCCCACCTATGTCTTTCTTCTTTGACGTCTCCATTATTAATTGAACAAATTGCAAAAAATTCAACAACACAGATGTCCAGAATACTGTGGAATTATGCGATTAAAGCATACTACTTATACTTGGATCGGCCTGGAAAATAATGTCCGCTATAACCTGAGATGTCAAACGCACGCGTCATCATATTTTTGCTGAAAGGATTTAGTAGAGAACATCCACGAGAAAGTTTGCAACTTTTGGTCGCTAATAAAAAAGCCTTGCCTGTACCGGAAGTAGCAGACGATGTGCGCGTGACGTCACGGGTTGTGGAGCTCCTCACATCTAAACATTGTTTACAATCATGCCCACCAGCAGCTAGAGCTATTCGAACCGAGACAGCGACAATTCCTCCATTAATTTGAGCGAGGATGAGGAAATTTAGAGTGAAAGACTAGAAAAAAAAACAAAAAACGATTGCAGTGGGAGCGATTCAGATGTTTTTAGACACATTTACTAGGATAATTCTGGGAAATCCCTTATCTGCCTATTGTGTTGCTAGTGTTTTAGTGAGTTAAATACTACCTGAAAGTCGGAGGGGTGTGGCCACGGGTGTGTTGACACCAGAGTCTCTGAGGGAAGACACAAAGCTGCAGCAGGACAGAAAAGCCGACTTATGACCACAATTTTCTCACCGAAAACTGCCGGTTGACATGTAGTCGGGATCCATGTTGGCTCGACCGCTCTGATCCATAGTAAAGCTTCACCTCCGGGAGTTTTAAACAAGGAAACACCGGCTGTGTTTGTGTGGCTAAAGGCTAAAAGCTTCCCACCTACGTCTTTCTTCTTTGACGTCTCCATTATTAATTGAAGAAATTGCAAAAAATTCAGCAACACAGATGTCCAGAATACTGTGTAATTATGCGATTAAAGCAGACGACTTATAGCTTATTGCAATTTAGTAAACTAAAGCGGCCGTATTGGCATGTGTTGCAATGTTAATATTTCATCATTGATATATAAACTATCAGACTGCGTGGTCGCTAGTAGTGGCTTTCAGTAGGCCTGTAAGAATGACAATAAATCATTTCCATTTCCTACTGCTTGTCCCTTTCAGGAGACATTTTGTGATGTGAAGTGAATTATATTTATATAGCGCTTTTCTCTAGTGACTCAAATCGCTTTTACATAGTGAAACCCAATATTTAAGTTACATTCAAACCAGTGTGGGTGGCACTGGGAGCAGGTGGGTAAAAGTGTCTTGCCCAAGGACACAACGGCAGGGACTAGGATGGCGGAAGCGGGAATCGAACCTGCAACCCCCAAGTTGCTGACACGGCCACTCTACCGACCGACGTTCTCATCAGCGCCGACACGGGGGCGACCCCGCTGGAGCCCCTCAGCGCCAGGCGGGGGTCCAGGTGATTCGGGCCGGGCCGCCCGAAATGGGGGACAATTAGGGTCCCTTTCAGCAGCAACTGGCTGCACTCGGGAGGGGGGTGCGACTCCATAAGTCCCGGCGACCGAGTTCTGGCAGGAGTGATTATCAGGCATAATCAAGCATTCCTTCTCTTCCTGTTGAGGAAAGCGGTATTGTAATGAGGTGGGTGAGAGCCGGGGGGGCACATGTCGGACACGGTGAATCCACATTTAAGGCAGGATTTACGAGTCCTAAATGGAGGGGGGGGGGGTTAAGCGCTTGTTTTACGGCGGCGGTGATAAGAGATGTCAGCCTTTTTTATGAGCGACACTTAGAAGCGTGAAAATGCCTCTTTTCTTCCCCGGACTTAATGCCGCCGCCGCCGCCGACGTACGTGCGAGGCCTCGGCGGAATTTAAAGCGAGGGGATGCATTACGAGATGAGATCAGGATAATGACTGTATTTTAAATATTTACCACTTAACGCTTGTTTATCGCTGGCAGCACGTCGGCAACAAAAAGCGCGCCGCCATTTAGCCGGACTGGACTGAGAAAACTGATGAAATGTCTCAAATAAGGGAGATATTTGATTGTTTTCTGTCTGATAAGATCATTCTTCTCACTAAGCAGATTTTATGTTAGAGTGTTTTACTCGTTTTTAAGGGTTTTGCTCCTAAATGATATCAGTAAGATAGTACAAACCCCGTTTCCATATGAGTTGGGAAATTGTATTTGATGTAAATATAAACGGAATACAATGATTTGCAAATCCTTTTCAACCCATATTCAGTTGAATATGCTACAAAGACAACATTTTTGATGTTCAAACTGATAATCATTAACTTTAGAATTTGATGCCAGCAACATGTGACAAAGAAGTTGGGAAAAGGTGGCAATAAATACTGATAAAGTTGAGGAATGCTCATCAAACACTTATTCGGAACATCCCGCAGGTGTGCAGGCTAATTGGGAACCATGATGGGGTATAAAAACAGCTTCCCAAAAAATTCACAAGAAAGGATGGGGCGAGGTACACCCCTTTGTCCACAACTGCGTGAGCAAATAGTCAAACAGTTTAAGAACAACGTTTCTCAAAGTGCAGTTGCAAGAAGTTTAGGGATTTCAACATCTACGCTCCATAATATCAACAAAAGGTTCAGAGAATCTGGAGAAATCACTCCACGTAAGCGGCATGGCCGGAAACCAACATTGAGTGACCGTGACCTTCCATCCCTCAGACGGCACTGTATCAAAAACTTGACATCAATCTCTAAAGGATATCACCACATGGGCTCAGAAACACTTCATAAAACCACTGTCACTAAATACAGTTGGTCGCTACATCTGTAAGTGCAAGTTAAAACTCTACTATGCAAAGCGAAAGCCATTTATCAACAACATCCAGAAACGCTGCCGGCTTCTCTGGGCCCGAGATCATCTAAGATGGACTGATGCAAAGTGGAAAAGTGTTCTGTGGTCTGACGAGTCCACATTTCAAATTGTTTTTGGAAATATTCGACATCGTGTCATCCAGACCAAAGGGGAAACTAACCATCCAGACTGTTATTGACGCAAAGTTCAAAAGCCAGCATCTGTGATGGTATGGGGGTGCATTAGTGCCCAAGGCATGGGTAACTTACACATCTGTGAAGGCACCATTAATGCTGAAAGGTACATACAGGTTTTGGAACAACATATGCTACCATCTAAGCGCCGTCTTGTTCATGGACGCCCCTGCTTATTTCAGTAAGACAATGCCAAGCCACATTCAGCACGTGTTACAACAGCGTGGCTTCGTAAAAAAAAAAAAAAAAAAAAAGACTGTGGGTACTTCCATGGCCCGCCTGCAGTCCAGACCTGTCCAATCGAAAAATACGCTGTTGAACGACTGAAGCTCTACATAAAACAAGAATGGGGAAAGAATTCCACTTTCAAAGCTTCAGCAATTTTATCTATATATATATACATATATATATATATCATCCTTGCGCACTAATTGACTGAAAGAGCACGCTTTTGGCGCGATGATGTCATGATATCGATGTAAAAATGCAATTTTAGACCATGTGATTTGCAGAGGAGACCCCGAGAGTAAGGAGTGGTTGCCTTGTTGCCTTTCCATGAAGAAAAATAAACAAGTTTTTAGTATAAGTTTGCTGGTTTCAAGAAATGTAATGCCGAGCGCATATCATTATGTCAAGAAACCGGCACTAGCATTCACTTCATCTAAAAATATGTTTTAACATACTTTAAAAAAAAAGGTCTCATATTTGTTTTTTCTACCAAGAAAAGTGCACTTGTTATTACTTATTTTAAGGCATTTTGGGGTTCATTGAGATTAGCTGATTTTACTTGTTTTGGAAAGCCTTGACAAGCCAAATGTTCTTGTTCTATTTGCAGATCCTTTAGCTTAGTTCAAATAAAATGCCCCAAATTTTAAATTTTGTTTTTCTTGTTTTTTAACACTGAATTTTTGGAGTGTGGCCTGTGTGAATGCAAGGATGAAAAGGTGCTTTTTTTTTTTCTTTTTTAAAGCTGGAGGTTATTTTGAGAGCCTTCTCAACGGTAGCGTGTCATTAAATTTCCTTTGAGCAAAAACCCCCTCCTTGATGCTCTCGGCGCTCTCTACCCCCCCCCCCTTGCTCTGTTGTCTGTGCTGGGGCCATTCTGCCGTGATTGACAGACCTCCATCTGGAGCGCCAGGATTAAAACTATCAATCACATAAAGCTTGGAGAGACACACAGACACACACAAAAAAAGAAAAAAAAAAGAGAGAGAGAGAGAGGCAGTAAATTCAATTGAGAGCACACGGAGAAGATTGAGGTGAAGAAATATAGAAGGCTATTACCGGACTATAGGAAAGTGAGGCCTTGCAGACTCCATAAATTCATATCCAACGACTGCAGGAGTCAAACATCAGTGAGGCTACTGTAAACCCTGCCGCCGCTCGCCTTTGTGATCTTTTAAAGCGCCATTGTGCTCTGTCAAGGACGGCCTTTACAGGGGAAAAGTCCTCGGGATAACAAATCACCATAAAAATAAAATACAAAAAAAAATCTGGTGTTCTAGAACCGCCCTGCAGGACATTTATGCGGCACTTCCTGTTTATCCGCCGCTGACTTTGCCTGGAGGTCATTTAGGGTGCAGGAAACGTGTCCATGTTTCTACCTAATTCTCAATGTGTACTGTAGCTTTTTCAACCACTGTGAAATATCAATCAATCAATCAATCAATGTTTATTTATATAGCCCCAAATCACAAATGTCTCAAAGGACTGCACAAATCATTACGACTACAACATCCTCGGAAGAACCCACAAAAGGGCAAGGAAAACTCACACCCAGTGGGACGTCAGTGACAATGCTGTCTATGAGAAACCTTGGAGAGGACCTCGGATGTGGGAAACCCCCCCCCCTGCCCTCTAGGGGACCGAAAGCAATGGATGTGGAGCGGGTCTAACATGATACTGTGAAAGTTCAATCCATAGTGGCTCCAACACAGTCGCGAGAGTTCAGTTCAAAGCGGATCCAAGACGGCAGCGAGAGTCCCGTCCACAGGAAACCATCCCAAGCGGAGGCGGATCAGCATACACTGGAAAAAGTCAGTGTTCAAAAACAAGAAGAAAAAAAAAACACAAAAATTAGGAGTATTTGGTGGCTGCAGGATTAGGTCTCTGCTTTTTGCAGATGATGTGGTCCTGATGGCTTCATCTGGCCGGGGTCTTCAGCTCTCACTGGATCGGTTCGCAGCCCGGAATGAGAATCAGCACCTCCAAGTCCGAGTCCATGGTTCTCGCACGGAAAAGGGTGGAATGCCATCTCCGGGTTGGGGAGGAGACCCTGCTCCAAGTGGAGAAGTTCAAGTACCTAGGAGTCTTGTTCACGAGTGAGGGAAGAGTGGATGGTGAGATCGACAGGCGGATCGGTGCGGCGTCTTCGGTAATGCGGACGCTGTATCGATCCGTTGTGGTGAAGGCTCAGGTCCGTCAGCTCAGCTTTCAGCTCAGCTTTTAACACTTTTACTAATATGCGCCACGCTGTGAAGCCAGACCATAGAAGAATGACAAACACATTTCGGGAGAACATCCTCACAGTAACACAACATAAACGCAACACAACAAATACCCAGAATCATTTGCATCCATGACACTTCCTGACTATTTTATACACCCCGCTAGCACCAACCCCCCCCCCCCCCCCCCCCCCCCGTGCGTCGGCAAGGTGGGCGTGGTTGGAGGCGCGGGGGTGTAAAATATATCCAGGAAGTGTCACGGATGCAAAGGATTCTGGGTATTTGTCGTGTTGCGTTTATGTTGTGTTACTCTGAGGATGTTCTCCCGAAATGTGGTTTGTCATTCTTGTTTGGTGTGGCTTCACAGCGTGGCGCACATTAGTAAGAGTGTTAAAATTGTTTATATCACAACCATCAGTGTACTCTTTATCACCCAGTATGCCTTTCAGTCTTGTACGTATGATTGCGAAAGCTGCATACAACATGTTGCTGGACTAACAACCTGGTTTGTACATGTTGTTGAAGGTGTCAAAGGCAATGGCTTCATAGCACGCCCTTATTCTTGACGTCAGGATGAACGCCATTGGATATTCGCGAGAACGGTAACGGCTCCCATTGTCTTCTTTACTCCGTGAAACGGGTTTAAATAGCTCTTAAAGTAGTAAAGGTGGTTGACCTCTGATGTATTTCAACGGGCGGGGGGCGGGTGGATGACGACTTTGGTGATGCGGTTGCGGATGATATAATTTCCTAGCCGCGCATCTCTAGTCTGCGCTGTCTAGAACTCGGCAGTGTAACCGTGTAATACTCTTTCATATCAGTAGGTGGCAGCCGGTAGCTAATTGCTTTGTAGATGTTTGTTCTGATTAGATAGATAGTCCTTTATTGATTCACTCAGGAGAGTTCCCTCAGGAAAATTAATTTGGGTTGCGAAGGGGTGGAAATTTTCCGTTAACTTTACGGAAATTTACCACGGGGAGTTAGGCTTGGGAAGTTTGTAAATTTTGACCATTTTTTGATTTTTCAAAGTTGGACATCGTCCATATTATTCTGTAGAATAAGATTAGAAGCTTGTAAAAGACTCACAATGCCACACACGGATATAAATAGTCAGCTAAACAATCGGAGTAGTCCTTAAAAAATATTTTACTGATGAACAAATGAATAGAAATAGGCTAGATGAATAAATGAACACTCAATCAGCACGCTAAATCAAACTATAACCTACATTCTTGGTTTCTACTGTTTTTATTTACTGTTTTTCTACAGTTTTTTCACGTTTTTTCTTTATCAATCAATCAATCAATAAATGTTTACTTATTCAGCGCTAAATCACAAGTGTCTCAAAGGGCTGCACAAGCCACAACGACATCCGAGGTTGTTTTCTACTGTTTTTCACTCTTTTCTTTACTGTTTTTCACTGGGGGTTTTTGTACTGTTCACTATTTTGTTTTTTATTTACAGTTTTTCACTGGATTGTACTGTATTTTAATGTTTTTCACAGGTTTCTTTTACTGTATCTTAACTGTATTCTTTACTGTTTTTGGGGCGGCATAGCTGGGTTGGTAGAGCAGCCGTGCCAGCAACTTGAGGGTTGCAGGTTCGATTACCGCTTCCGCCATCCTAGTCACTGCCGTTGTGTCCTTGGGCAAGACACTTTACCCACCTGCTCCCAGTGCCACCCACACTGGTTTAAATGTAACTTAGATATTGGGTTTCACTATGTAAAGCGCTTTGAGTCACTAGAGAAAAGCGCTATATAAATATAATTCACTTCACTTCTTGTATGACAACATAATGGCGAGAAGAACAGAAGCCAGAGGAAATTACACCTTTTGCTTGTTGAAGTTTTCAGATAACAAAAAAAGGTAAATTCAGATCGCTAACGTTGTTAGCATAAATGAATGGGATTTAACACAGACAAAATTAGCATCACCGCTAACAGAGAAAAATGTTTGGTTCATTACGAGACTGTGGTGGTACATAAAACCTAGTTAGCTAGAGATATCGGCCTAAAAATCATTCAACAAGTACAGGAACAGTTAGCCAGCTTGAGTGGAAGTCTGCTGGGGTAATCTACAGTCATACAGTAACAAGCAATTACACCTTTATTACACTTAAATACCATAAATCAAATATTTTTATACCAGTAATATCAAAACGTATCTGCCTGGATGAAGTCCTTGGGCTCAAATACTAGTGTGGCCTCAATATCCCTCCTGTAGTGTGTTAGCATGCTAGCAATTATCTGTGCATGTGATGGAGGAATGCATTGTGCAGGGTTGAAATTCTACTGAATTTGCATTAAACCAGGTTGTTTTAGCTAAGAATTATGCTGCAAGATCTAGCATGTTGCATTCAATGTATATTCCCATTAATGTCGCATTAATTCCCATGGAAAGTTTCCAACCCTAGTCCAGACGACAGCGGGGGGCAGCGTGCAGGTAAAAATGTATCCAAGACTTAAACCCAAAAATAAACAAAAGGAAAGGGCGGCTAAGAAAAGCCATTGAAGTTTAGGTAAGGCTATGCCAAATGAAACTAATACTGAACTGGCTGCAAAGTAAACAAAAACAGAATGCTGGACAACAGCAAAGACTTACTGTGGAGCAAAGACGGCGTCCGCAATGTACATTCGTACATGACATGATGATCAACAATTTCCCCACAAAGAAGGATAGCAACCACTTAAATAGTCTTGATTGTGAAAGCAACTTCAACTTCCTGTTGACAACCAAGCCCCACACTTATTGCATCCAAGTAGTCAGAACACATTAAATGCAGTCTTGTTTTTTTGAGGTATCTTGCCAAGTTGTCCCAATAGTCATGCATTGAGTCAACGGTGAGAAATTCTGCAGTTCGTTTGGCCGTGTGCAAGGCAAGCTGCCACTGCTGAATGTAAGAAAATGTGGACAACAAAACCTGTCAACAGCCCATATTGACTCTATTTATTAGTTTAAAATGTTATAAATTCATTATTTCTAATGAATTTTCCACCAGAAGGTCTCAACTTTGTCCCTTTGATGTCAGATGAAACACAAATTGAGCTGTTTGGCCACAATACCCAGAAATATGTTTGGAGTAGAAAAGGTGAGGCCTTTAATCCCAAGAACACCACTCCTACCGTCAAGCATGGTGGTGGTAGTATTATGCTCTGGGCCTGTTTTGGAGCCAATGCAACTTGGTGCTTTACAGAGAGTAAATAGGACTATGAAAAAGGAGGATTACCTCCAAATTCTTCAGGACAACCTAAAATTTTCATCCCGGAGGGTTGGGTCTTGGGTCTTGGGTGTTCCAACAGGACAATGACACCAAACCCAAGTCAAAAGCGGTAAAGGGATGGGTAAGTCAGGCTAGAATGAAGGTTTTTGTCAGGACTAGGACTATGACTTGGATTGTTTCCTCGACGCAAAGGAAAATTGGCACGAGCCAGGCGAGAATGCAAGTAAATTTTTATGTATTAAACACTATAACCCAGTTGTCCCCAACCGCCGTGGCCCAATTGGTACCGGGCCGCAGAAGAATTATTTATTAATTTTTATTAAAAAAATATATATATATATTTATTGATTTATTTTTTTAATCAAATCAACGTAAAAAAAACACAATATACCCTTACAATTAGTGCACTAACCACAAAAACCTCCCTTTTTCATGACAAAAACGTCCCTTTTTCATGACACAAAAAAAAGAGAAAAAAAAGGACCCCCCCCCCCAGCCGTGAGACAAATTATTAAGCGTTGACCGGTCCGCGCCTACAAAAAGGTTGGGGACCACTGCTATAACTAACAAAAGGGGAAACAAATGGCGAGCACAATGGCGGAGAACAAACTTGACTAATGAAAAAAAACAAAATACACTGTGGCATGAATAACAAAAACGTATGAGTAGCTATGGTGATAAAACAAACAAGGAAGTGCAACCATAGGAACCGATTGTCCAAAAAACAAAATCAAACATGACAAAAACGAAACACGATCTCATGGGCGTGACAGTTTTAGAATGGCCATACCAAAGTCCTGACTTAAACGTGTGGACAATGCTGAAGAAATGCAACTGGTGCTTTACAGAGAGTAAATGGGAAAAGAGGATTACCTCCAAATTTTTCAGGACAACCGAAAATCATCAGCCCGGAAGTTGGGTCTTGGGCGCAGTTGGGTGTTCCAGAAACACACGTCAAATGTGGTAAAGGAATGGCTAAATCAGGCTAGAATGAAGGTTTTAGAATCGCCTAAATCCCATTGAGAACATGTGGACAATGCTGATGAAACAAATCCATGTCAGAAAACCAACAAATTGAGCTGAACTCCACCAATTTTGTCAAGAGAAGTGGTCAAAAAGTATACCAGAAGGTTGTGAAACTTGCCAAGGGACAAGTAACCAAATATTAACATTGTTGTATGTACACTTGAGTCGTTCACACTGTAGTGGACTAGATGTTGATGCGGAGATGCGGAGCGGGCCACGCTGGAGCCCACCCCAATATGGCGGCAAGGAGGCGGAGAATGCGGCGGAGCGTGCCGGGAGCGACGCCGCAGCAATGTAATTCAGGTGCGTGGATCGCGCACCGGCAAACAATTAACATTTCTCCTTATGATGTATAAAAGGGGAGAATGAGGAGAGATCAAAGAAGGAGTAGGTGAACCGGACACACCGACCGAGAAGCAAGAGAGAGCAAGATACGAGAGACGGAGATGCGGCCGACTAAAGAGCGGACCGGAGAGCGAGAGACGCTAAAGGAGTCAAACCTGCTAGAGAGATGTCCTTCCTGGGTGGTCAGTGGAATCCGAGCGACGACAGGGAAAGTCGTCCACATTTGGCGCCCAACCTGGCTGGACCACCGGAGACGGGGGAGGACGGTCCCCTGTCGTCGCTCGGGTTCCACTGACCACCCAGGAAGGACATCACTCTAGCAGGTTTGACTCTTTTATTTTTCAATAATGGCAGCCTTTTGCGCCGTCGTCACTCCCACTGCTTGCGCCTCCGTGTCTCACTCGCTGTCTCTCGCTCTTTAGTCGGCCGCATCTCTGTCTCTCGTGTCTTGCTCTCTCTTGCTTCTCAGCCGGCTCTCCTAGTCTCTGTCTCTCCTAGACACGAGAGACAGAGACGCGGCCGACTAAAGAGCGAGAGACGTAGAGGCGGACGACTAAAGAGCGGACCGGAGAGCGAGACACAGGAGCGAGCAGTGGGAGCGACGACGGCGCAAAAGGCTGCCATTATTGAAAAATAAAAGAGTCAAACCTGCTAGAGAGATGTCCTTCCTGGGTGGTCAGTGGAACCCGAGCGACGACAGGGAAAGTCGTCCACATTTGGCGCCCAACCTGGCTGGACCACCGGAGACGGGGGAGGACGGTCCCCTGTCGTCGCTCGGGTTCCACCGACCACCCAGAAAGGACATCCCTCTAGCAGGTTTGACTCTTTTATTTTTCAATAAAGGCAGTCTTTTGCGCCGTCGTCGCTCCCACTGCTCGCTCCTCCGTGTCTCACTCTCCGTCTCTCGCTCTTTAGTCGGCCGCGTCTCTGTCTCTCATGTCTTGCTTCTCAGCCGGCTCTCCTAGTCTCTGCCTCTCCTAGACACGAGAGACAGAGACGCGGCCGACTAAAGAGCGAGAGACAGAGACGCGGCCGACTAAAGAGCGAGAGACGGAGAGTGAGACACGGAGGAGCAAGCAATGGGAGCGACGATGGCGCAAAAGACTGCCTTTATTGAAAAATAAAAGAGTCGAACCTGCTAGAGAGATGTCCTTTCTGGGTGGTCAGTGGAACCCGAGCGACGACAGGGAAAGTCGTCCACATTTGGCGCCCAACCTGGCTGGACCACCGGAGACGGGGGAGGACGGTCCCCTGTCGTCGCTCGGGTTCCACTGACCACCCAGGAAGGACATCACTCTAGCTGGTTTGACTCTTTTATTTTTCAATAAAGGCAGTCTTTTGCGCCGTCGTCGCTCCCACTGCTTGCGCCTCCGTGTCTCACTCTCTGTCTCTCGCTCTTTAGTCGGCCGCGTCTCTGTCTCTCGTGTCTTGCTCTCTCTTGCTTCTCAGCCGGCTCTCCTAGTCTCTGTCTCTCCTAGACACGAGAGACAGAGACGCGGCCGACTAAAGAGCGAGAGACGTAGAGGCGGACGACTAAAGAGCGGACCGGAGAGCGAGACACAGGAGCGAGCAGTGGGAGCGACGACGGCGCAAAAGGATGCCATTATTGAAAAATAAAAGAGTCAAACCTGCTAGAGAGATGTCCTTCCTGGGTGGTCAGTGGAACCCGAGCGACGACAGGGAAAGTCGTCCACATTTGGCGCCCAACCTGGCTGGACCACCGGAGATGGGGGAGGACGGTCCCCTGTCGTCGCTCGGGTTCCACCGACCACCCAGAAAGGACATCTCTCTAGCAGGTTTGACTCCTTTATTTTTCAATAAAGGCAGTCTTTTGCGCCGTCGTCGCTCCCACTGCTCGCTCCTCCGTGTCTCACTCTTCGTCTCTCGCTCTTTAGTCGGCCGCGTCTCTGTCTCTCGTGTCTAGGAGAGACAGAGACTAGGAGAGAGAGCAAGACACGAGAGACAGAGACACGGCCGACTAAAGAGCGAGAGACGGAGAGTGAGACACGGAGGAGCAAACAGTGGGAGCGACGATGGCGCAAAAGACTGCCTTTATTGAAAAATAAAAGAGTCAAACCTGCTAGAGAGATGTCCATCCTGGGTGGTCGGTGGAACCCGAGCGACGACAGGAGACCGTCCTACCCCCGTCTCCGGTGGTCCAGCCAGGTTGGGCGCCAAATGTGGACGACCTTCCCTGTCGTCGCTCGGGTTCCACCGACCACCCAGGAAGGACATCTCTCTAGCAGGTTTGACTCTTATTTTTCAATAAAGGCAGTCTTTTGCACCGTCATCGCTCTCACTGCTCGCTCTTCTATGTCTCGCTCTTTAGTCGGCCGCGTCTCCGTCTCTCGTGTCTTGCTCTCTCTTGCTTCTTGGTCACTGTTGCCGGCTCACCTACTCCTTCTTTGATCTCTCCTCCTTCTCCCCTTTTATACATCATAAGAGAAATGTTATTTGTTTGCCGGTGCGTGATCCACGCACCTGAATTAGATTGCGGCGCCTCCTTGCCGCCATCTTGGGCAGGGCTCCAGCGTGCCCCACCCCGCCGTCAGCTCCGGCTCTCCACAGTTGAAGTCCAGTGTTTTGGGCCCTGGATCAGTACTCACGCTTTATGATCAGCTCTCCATAGTTGGACACCCCGACCCCTTTGTCCGAGTGCACGATGCAGCGGTAGCGTCCCGAGTCGCCCTTGGTGGTGTTCTCCACGTCAAAGGTGCCGATGAAGCGGCGGTTGTTCCAAGGTTTGGTGGTCTTCATGGGGGCCTCGCGTCCACCCATGCCCTGCATGGACACAACACAACCAGACTTGACATCCGTGTGCTGTACAATCACGACATTTTCAGGGGTTTTTGGTTTGTCATAGCCAGGGATGTATTAATCAGAGTGCAAACAGCAGCTGTCGGCCCTCCCAGCAGGCAGATGGGCGGTGCGTTTTGTTCATTAGAAATGTTTCTTCGCCGCCGACATCAGGAGAGAGTCGGCCTAATGTTTGTTTTGCAGCTCTCGCATGATTTCTTGAACATGACGGAGTACCTGGAACAGGACCTCACAGTCGCGTTTTTTCCACAAATGGCGACGGCTATTAGCCTTACCGCCAGGAAAAGGTCTTCGTGACTTCCCTCGGAGACTCTGGCGTCAACACACCCATGGCCACACATCTCCGACTTTAGGGTACTATTTAACTCACTAAAACACTATCAACACAATAGGTAGATAAGGGATTTCCCAGAATTATCCTAGTAAATGTGTCTAAAAACATCTAAATCGCTCCCACTGCAATCACCTTTTTATTTTTATTTTTTGACTTTTTAGTCCTTCACTCTAAATTTCCTCATCCACGAATCTTTCATCCTCGCTCAAATTAATGGGGAAAGCATTACCGCCAAGAAAAGGTCTGGAGCTCTCAAGGGCACTACCTTTGTGGTCGGGGACAAGGTCAACCCCAGGTGGCTGCGAGGATCGGATTTAGAACCTACGTCTATGTGGGTTAAAGGCCTACTGAAAGCCACTACTAGCGACCACGCAGTCTGATAGTTTATATATCAATGATGAAATATTAACATTGCAACACATGCCAATACGGCCTTTTTAGTTTACTAAGTTGCAATTTTTTAAT
>NC_084624.1:5925236-5987736 GCF_033978795.1 Nerophis ophidion
TTCCCTTTCGGGGTCGCGGGGGGCGCTGGCGCCTATCTCAGCTACAATCGGGCGGAAGGCAGGGTACACCCTGGACAAGTCGCCACCTCATCGCAGGGCCAATAATTCAATTCACAATTCACATTGCATCCCCCACTTTTCCTGGAATTGTCTTTGCTCATCACTAACCTTTTTCTTCACTGCAGGCTTTGAAAAAGACTTGTTTGGGGTTGTGGAATATTTTTGTATTCATCCCACGCACGGATAATAACGTTATTTCCGCAATGTGTGTCGTTCCGCTTTTCCTCCCTACAGCAACACGGCGGTCGGTGGATAATAGCCGGGAAAGTACCTGGATAGCGAGCGCAAAAAAGTGACGTCTCCCAGAGTGTTTTCCGTCGTCATAATGTAATATATGTTGTGTTCATGGTGGGAGGCAATGCAGATTAAACCATAAAAACAAAAAACTAATGACAATTTGAATTGGTCCAGGTTATCGGGGACCGTTATTACTGACGGACAGGTGTCTCGGTGTGACTGCAGCCAGGCACGGAAGAAAACCCTCGTCTCCATGGCAGTGTTTCCGTCGCTTTCCCCCATTTGCCGCTTTTCCACTAATGCAGGGGTAGGCAACCCAGAACGCCGAAAGACCCAACTAACAAAAATCGGGAGGCGGGGGGCTCGCCGTGGAGTTTACAGTTACGGTAGCACATTTAAGCCCCCGAACGGGCTAACATCACGTCCGATTCGCCCAGCGACTCTCTGTCTGTCTGTCGGCACGCGAGGGAGGGAGGGAGGGAGGGAGAGAGGAAGAGCGCGTGCGGGTCTAGTGGAAAAGCGGCAAAACGATTCTCTGCTTTATCATGCAAGTGACGTCAATGTTCGGCCCTCGAGAGCCACATACCACACCGTGATTGGTAGATTCTTTAAAACTCGCCGCACTAACATTAAACTTTCATATTAATAACCCTTCTATTATGTTGAGGGTCAATTTGACCCATTTCAGTTTTTGTGTTGATCAAAGTACTGGTTATCCTTTCTTTTTCTTGCTGAAATTTGCTGACTTTTCCCTCATTTAGGGTCATGAACTGGTGTGTAAAATCTGGACACTTTGTTGAGTAGTGGAATGTCTTGCAGAGTTTGTATACAAAGATGATGTTGCGAGTCATTTTGACCCAGGAGCTTTAATGTGGGTAAATAGCTGTTCGGATCCAAAAATAAACATGTCTCCTTGATGTACTTTTTACTTTGATGTACAATTGTTTGTATTTTGATGGCCTCTGAGAGCCAGAGCCAGGTGTGTGAAGAGAGGGAACTTTCTCAAACTTGTCCTTGTCACTGTTCTCATGTCACCTCTTTGACAAACTCACCAAAAAATGAGCTCCAGAAGGATGACATCTGAGGGGACAAGGACAAGTGTGAGAAAGTTCCCTCTCTTCACACACCTGGCTCTGGGTCTCAGAGACAATCAAAATACAAACAATTGTACATCAAAGTAAAAAGTACATCAAGGAGACATGTTTATTTTTGGATCCGAAAAGCTATTTACCCACATTAAAGCTCCTGGGTCAAAATGACTCGCAACATCATCTTTGTATACAAACTCTGCACAAACATTCCACTACACAACAAAGTGTCCAGATTTACACACCAGTTCATGACCCTAGATGAGGAAAAGTCACCAGATTTCAGCAAGAAAAAGAAAGGATAACCAGTACTTTGATCAACACAAAAACTGAAATGGGTCAAATTGACCCTTAACATAACACAATTGGAATAAAAAATGTATTGTATGTCACTTTTCTAAATGTTTATATACCCTAAAATAAAATTGTTATTGGTTTAACCTGTTAACTATTATGTTAGATCAACTTTGGACTGGAGTCTTACAATTATGTTAGATCCACTATGGACTGGACACTCACACTATTATGTTAGATCAACTATGGATTGGACTCTCACACTATTATGTTTGATCCACAATGGACTGGACTCTCACTATTATGTTAGATCCACTATGGACTGGACTCTCACTATTATGTTAGATCCACTATGGACTGGACTCTCACACTATTATGTTAGATCAACTATGGATTGGACTCTCACACTATTATGTTTGATCCACAATGGACTTGACTCTCACTATTATGTTAGATCCACTATGGACTGGACTCTCACTATTATGTTAGAACCACTATGGACTGGACTCTCACAATATTATGTTGGATCCACAATGGACTAGACTCTCACTATAATGTTAGATCCACTATGGACTGGACTCACACTATTATGTTAGATCCATTATGGACTGGACTCTCACACTATTATGTTAGATCCACAATGGACTGGACTCGGCATCCAACGACCCGGTCACCCAGTTGGACCCATTGGGTTGAGTTTTTCCTTCCCGACTTAATGTCACAATTTTCCCCTCCAAAAACTTGCCGGTTGACGTGGAGAAACATGTTCGCTTGACGGCTTTAAAGCTTCACAACAAACAAAGAAACACCGGCTGTGTTTCGGTTGCTAAAGGCTGCTGCAATCCACCGCTCTCCACCAACAGCATTCTTCTTTGACGTCTCCATTATTAATTGAACAAATTGCAAAAGATTCAGCAACACAGATGTCCAAATTACTGTGTAATTATGTGATGAAAAGACACACTATTATGTTGATCCACTATGGACTGGACTCTCACTATTATGTTAGATCCACTATGGACTGGAGTCTTACAATTATGTTAGATCCACTATGGACTGGACTCTCACACTATTATGTTAGATCCACAATGGACTGGACTCGGCATCCAACAATCCGGTCACCCAGTTGGACCCATTGGGTTGAGTTTTTCCTTCCCGACTTAATATCACAATTTTCCCATCCAAAAACTTGCCGGTTGACGTGGAGAAACATGTTCGCTTGACGGCTTTAAAGCTTCACAACAAACAAAGAAACACCGGCTGTGTTTCGGTTGCTAAAGGCAGCTGCAATCCACCAACAGCATTCTTCTTTGACGTCTCCATTATTCATTGAACAAATTGCAAAAGATTCAGCAACACAGATGTCCAAATTACTGTGTAATTATGCGATGAAAAGACACACTATTATGTTAGATCCACTATGGACTGGACTCTCACTATTATGTTGGATCCACTATGGAATGTATTATGTTAGATCCACTTTGGACTGGAGTCTTACAATTATGTTAGATCCACTATGGACTGGACTCTCACACTATTATGTTAGATCCACTATGGACTGGACTCTCACTATTATGTTGGATCCATTATGGACTGGACTCTCACACTATTATGTTAGATCAACTTTGGACTGGAGTCTTACAATTATGTTAGATCCACTATGGACTGGACACTCACACTATTATGTTAGATCAACTATGGATTGGACTCTCACACTATTATGTTTGATCCACAATGGACTGGACTCTCACTATTATGTTAGATCCACTATGGACTGGACTCTCACTATTATGTTAGAACCACTATGGACTGGACTCTCACAATATTATGTTGGATCCACAATGGACTAGACTCTCACTATAATGTTAGATCCACTATGGACTGGACTCACACTATTATGTTAGATCCACAATGGACTGGACTCGGCATCCAACGATCCGGTCACCCAGTTGGACCCATTGGGTTGAGTTTTCCTTCCCGACTTAATGTCACAATTTTCCCCTCCAAAAACTTGCCGGTTGACGTGGAGAAACATGTTCGCTTGACGGCTTTAAAGCTTCACAACAAACAAAGAAACACCGGCTGTGTTTCGGTTGCTAAAGGCTGCTGCAATCCACCGCTCTCCACCAACAGCATTCTTCTTTGACGTCTCCATTATTAATTGAACAAATTGCAAAAGATTCAGCAACACAGATGTCCAAATTACTGTGTAATTATGTGATGAAAAGACACACTATTATGTTGATCCACTATGGACTGGACTCTCACTATTATGTTAGATCCACTATGGACTGGAGTCTTACAATTATGTTAGATCCACTATGGACTGGACTCTCACACTATTATGTTAGATCCACAATGGACTGGACTCGGCATCCAACAATCCGGTCACCCAGTTGGACCCATTGGGTTGAGTTTTTCCTTCCCGACTTAATATCACAATTTTCCCATCCAAAAACTTGCCGGTTGACGTGGAGAAACATGTTCGCTTGACGGCTTTAAAGCTTCACAACAAACAAAGAAACACCGGCTGTGTTTCGGTTGCTAAAGGCAGCTGCAATCCACCAACAGCATTCTTCTTTGACGTCTCCATTATTCATTGAACAAATTGCAAAAGATTCAGCAACACAGATGTCCAAATTACTGTGTAATTTTGCGATGAAAAGACACACTATTATGTTAGATCCACTATGGACTGGACTCTCACTATTATGTTAGATCCACTATGGAATGTATTATGTTAGATCCACTTTGGACTGGAGTCTTACAATTATGTTAGATCCACTATGGACTGGACTCTCACACTATTATGTTAGATCCACTATGGACTGGACTCTCACTATTATGTTAGATCCATTATGGACTGGACTCTCACACTATTATGTTAGATCCACTATGGACTGGACTCTCATACTATTATGTTAGATCCACTATCGACCGGACTCTCACTATTATGTTAGATCCATTATGGACTGGACTCTCACACTATTATGTTAGATCCACAATGGACTGGACTCGGCATCCAACAATCCGGTCACCCCGTTGGACCCATTGGGTTGAGTTTTTCCTTCCCGACTTAATATCACAATTTTCCCATCCAAAAACTTGCCGGTTGACGTGGAGAAACATGTTCGCTTGACGGCTTTAAAGCTTCACAACAAAGAAAGAAACACAGGCTGTGTTTTGGTGCTAAAAGCAGCTGCAATCCACCGCTTTCCACCAACAGCATTCTTCTTTGATGTCTCCATTATTAATTGAACAAATTGCAAAAGATTCAGCAACACAGATGTCCAAATTACTTTGTAATTATGCGATGAAAAGACACACTATTATGTTAGATCCACTATGGACTGGACTCTCACTATTATGTTAGATCCACTATGGACTGGACTTTCATACTATTATGTTAGATCCACTATGGACCGGACTCTCACTATTATGTTAAATCCACTTTGGACTGGACTCTCACACTATTATGTTAGATCCACAATGGACTGGACTCGGCATCCAACAATCCGGTCACCCAGTTGGACCCATTGGGTTGAGTTTTTCCTTCCCGACTTAATATCACAATTTTCCCATCCAAAAACTTGCCGGTTGACGTGGAGAAACATGTTCGCTTGACGGCTTTAAAGCTTCACAACAAACAAAGAAACACCGGCTGTGTTTCGGTTTCTAAAGGCAGCTGCAATCCACCGCTCTCCACCAACAGCATTCTTCTTTGACGTCTCCATTATTCATTGAACAAATTGCAAAAGATTCAGCAACACAGATGTCCAAATTACTGTGTAATTATGCGATGAAAAGGGAATATACTGTTTTGCTTAAGGCACAAAACATGATATTCCCTTTCCTTGTGTCCCCAGTGGAAGCCATCCAGGGTCCAGACCAGCGTGGAGTCCACTAGCTGCCCGCCTCACAGGGTAGCGGCCCCGCCTCCTGCCAGGATGCTACGGAAGAGCAGTGCCATAGGCGGCAAGCGGCACACCAATCATGGCGCGGGCCGTCACCACTCCAACTCCCTCACGGGGTCCCTGTCGACGGGGTCCACCAAGACCTGGGACGGCGGCCGGTGCAGGGCCAGGGACCCGGGCCTTTTAAGCGACATGGACTTGTCGGCTTACCCTGTCGGGGCGCCGGGAGCGGACCCGGAATACGTGATGCAGCTGGTGAACGACGTCAGGTGGTTTGCCAACATCCTGCTGCGGCTCAAGGAGGCTTTCCAGAGTCCAGGTGAGTCCTGAATCTGCTTCAATCAATCAATAAAAGTTTATTTATATACCGTATTTCCTTGAATTGCCGCCGAGGCGCTAATCAATTTAAAACCTCTTCTCAATCCGGCGCTTACCAAAGGCATGCGGTAAATTTAGGCCTGCGTTTAAAAATTTGAGTGTGATGTAAGGAAACCATCATGAAAAGCACATTTAATAAAAATAACGTTATTATGGTCTTACCTTTACTTATAAATGAAGTCCATGCGCAGCTCCTTCTGATCAAAAGCATCGATAACTTGTTTATAGAAGTCTTCCTTATCTTTCTTCAGTTTTAAAAGTCTCTCTGTCTCCATGGAGATCTTCCTTTATTACCTCCTGCTTCGATTGAAAGTCCAGTTTAGAAAACGGTTTTGTTTCAGATATGTAATCCTCCATGTGAAAAGTGCAAGCGGGGCGGTATAGCTCGGTTGGTAGAGTGGCCGTGCCAGCAACTTGCGGGTTGCAGGTTCGATTCCCGCTTCCGCCATCCTAGTCACTGCCGTTGTGTCCTTGGGCAAGACACTTTACCCACCTGCTCCCAGTGCCACCCACACTGGTTTAAATGTAACTTAGATATTGGGCTTCACTTTGTAAAAGTGCTTTGAGTCACTAGAGAAAAGCGCTATATAAATATAATTCACATTCACAAAAAACAAACGATCGCTGCTTGTTGCCACTTCTTCTGCAGCCGAGTAGTCGCAAGAAGGATCACTAGCGCCCTCTACCACCGGGAGGCGTGAGTCATTTAATGACTCATATTTGACACACGCAGCTACGGTATATGAATAAAACATAGCTGCTTACTGTTCTTTTTAGCATATTCAATAGCTTGGACCTTAAATCCTACTGAATAGCTCTTAATCTTCTTCCCTTTATGCAATTTCGAATTATTGAAATCAGCCTCCTCCATTTTGAAAATGATGACAAGTGAAGTGTCACTAGTGACGTGACGAGTTTGACCCTGCGGAAATTCTAGGCATATGTTAATTATTCTGCGAAACGAGTTTGACCCGGCAGAAATTCTAGACAGGCGCTAATAAAAATAATATTTTGCGAAATGAGTTTGACCCGCTACAATCGGGCGGAAGGCGGGGTACACCCTGGACAAGTCACCACCTCATCGCAGGGCCAACACAGATAGACAGACAACATTCACACTCGAGATAGGCGCCAGCGCCCCTCGCGACCCCGAAAGAGAATAAGCGGTAGAAAATGGATGGATGGATGGATGGATGGAGTTTGACCCGGCGTTAATCTTGAGCCGGCGGTAATGCTAAGCATGCGCTAATTATTTTGCGAAACGAGTTGGACCTGGCAGTAATTCTAGTCAGGCGCATACTATATACCCGGAAATACGGTAGCCCTAAATCACGAGTGTCTCAAAGGGCTGCACAAGCCACAACGACATCCTCGGTTCAGAGCCCACGTCAGGGCAAGCAAAAACTCAACCTAGTGGCATGACAATGAGAAACCTTGGAGAGGACCGGTGCAATGGACGTGGAGTTGGTCTATCATGCTTGGCATGGAGGAAGTAGAAATGATCTGTTCCAGGGTCCAACTGGTATTAACTGTTGCGGTAAAAAAAAGGGTTGTCGGCGTAGTGCCGATAATAGAGCGGGTGTGGTAGCAACTTGAAGGGTCCAGGTTTGATTTCTGCTTGTGTTATCTTAATCAGGGCCGCCGTTTCCTTGGGCAAGACCCCCTGCTGTTTGTCTTGGTAATTAATTCTTCATTCATTTGTTACCAGATTCGCAGCTTCTTTCTCTCGTATTGCCACTCGCACGTCTCTGCTAGCATCACAGCTAACTTTAATCATGCCTCTACCTCTCTGCTATGACGTTGCACACACGACAGTATGTGACGTATGTAAGAAGGTGCGCTTGTTTTATGTCTCTGTGAGAAGGAGAGACAAGAAAGAGTGAGAAGAGCCTATAGACCAGGGGTCACCAAAGGACCAGATGAGTCGCCCGCTGGCCTGTTCTAAAAATAGCTCAAATAGCAGCACTTACCAGTGAGCTGCCTCTATTTTTTTTAAATTGTATTTATTTACTAGCAAGCTGGTCTCGCTTTGCTGGACATTTTTAATTCTAAGAGAGACAAAACTCAAATAAAATTTCAAAATCCAAGTAAATATTTTAAAGACTTGGTCTTTACTTGTTAAAATAAATTCATTTATTTTTTTACTTTGCTTCTTATAACTTTCAGAAAGACAATTTTAGACAAAAAATACAACCTTAAAAATGATTTTAGGATTTTTAAATGCATACCTTTTCACCTTTTAAATTCCTTCCTCTTCTTTCCTGACAATTTAAATCAGTGTTCAAGTCCATAGCTCGGTTGGTAGAGTGGCCGTGCCAGCAACTTGAGGGTTGCAGGTTCGATTCCCGCTTGTGCCGTTGTGTCCTTGGGCAAGACACTTTACCCACCTGCTCCCAGTGACACCCACACTGGTTTAAATGTAACTTAGATATTGGGTTTCACTATGTAAAAGCGCTTTGAGTCAGTAGAGAAAAGCGCTATATAAATATAAGTCAATTCAATTCAATTAAAATATAATAAATACATTTTAATTTAATTCTTCATTTTAGCCTCTGTTTTTCCGACGAGGAATATTTGTGAAATATGTCTTCAAACTTGTTATGGTTAAAATAAATAAAAAAATATTCTTGCAAATCTAGAAAATTTGTAGAATCAAATTTAAAACTTATTTCAAAGTATTTTGAATTTATTTTAATATTTCTGTTCCGGAAAATCTAGAAGAAATAATGATTTGTCTTTGTTAGAAATATAGCTTGGTCCATTTTGTTATATATTCTAACAAAGTGCAGATTGGATTTTAACCTATTTAAAACATGTCATCAAAATTCTAAAATGAATCTTAATCAGGAAAAATTACTAATGATGTTCCATAAATTATTTTTGAAATTTTTTCAAAAAGATTAAAATTAGCTAGTGTTTCTCTTCATTTTTTTCGGTTCAATTTTCAATTTTAAAGAGTCGAAATTGAAGATAAACTATTCTTGTTTTTTCGTCTTTTAAATCATTCAATTAAGTGTTTTTTTCATCATTTATTCTCTACAAAAAACTTTCCGTAAAAGGAACAAAAATGTACGACGGAATGACAGACAGAAATACCCATTTTTTAAAATATATATAGATTTATTTATTAAAGGTGAATTGAGCAAATTGGCTATTTCTGGCAATTTATTTAAGTGTGTATCAAACTGGTAGCCCTTCGCAATAATCAGTACACAAGAAGTAGCTCTTGGTTTAAAAAAGTGAAGTGAAGTGAATTATATTTATATAGCGCTTTTTCTCTAGCGACTCAAAGTGCTTTACATAGTGAAACCCAATATCTAAGTTACATTTAAACCACTGTGGGTGGCACTGGGGGCAGGTGGGTAAAGTGTCTTGCCCAAGGACACAACGGCAGTGACTAGGATGGCAGAAGCGAGAATCGAACCTGCAACCCTCAAGTTGCTGGCACGGCCACTCTACCAACCGAGCTAAACCGGTTGGTGACCCCTGCTCTAGTGTAATGCCCGCAGCTAAAAGCAACTGCGTGAGAACGTATACTCGAATATCACGATATAGTCATTTTCTATATCGCACAAATATATCAACTATAAATATTAGGGATGTCCCGATCCGATATTGATATCGGAAATCGGTCCGATATTAGCCATACAAGTGAATATCGGATTTTATCGGACTGAATCTAAAAACTCCGATATAAGCGCTCCGATATAATCTGTCCTTTTGCCGCTGCAGCACTTCTATAATAGGTGACTGGTTTGATCACACTCCAACACAGTAGGTGGCGGCAATGCCCCTTAATTAACGTTGGTGGCGGCCGCGGAAGAAGAGCGTCTCTGATCCAGCATGCACAGCCCACGTGATCACAACAACGACAACGCGTGTGCTCAGCAAAGTGTAGTGATGTCGGCTGTGTGGAAGTATTTTAACTCACAGCATGCCGAAATGTTTATCTTCTTAAAAAAAATATCTCCACATTATGCTCGGACAGCAGAAAGTGGAGAAGGAGGAGGAGGAGTAGTAAGGGTAGTCAGCACTGACTGATTATTATTTGTTTTATGCTCTTGTTATTAGAGTGATATGTTTATTGTGTTTACACTATTCTTCAGTGAAGACTAAGAGTAATTACTACATTGTTTTGGGCATAGTCAGTCAGTGAAACTGGAGCTGTGAACTCTTAATTTAGAGCAGTTGGACAGTGGACAAAATTGTGTTGTTTTTGTGGTTTTTGTCCCTGCCCACAGTTGTTTCCAACATATGCTGACAGTAAAAAAATAACCGAAGTGAACTTGAATTGTTTGCACTTTAAAACGTTTTTTGTTTTTTTTATTGGATTTATTTAGGTTATTTTTCAGGGTCTTCTAATTTATTTTTAATTTATTCTATTCAAATTTATAATTATGTTGGTATTAGTGGTTATTTTGCACTTTAAATATAACATTTAGTTTTTATTGGATTTGTTGAGGCAATACTCTTATGTTGAAGGTTAAAATTTAATGTAACCAATTGGTTAATAATAAATGGGTCAGTTTTTCCTATACCTACTCTTGCTGACTATTGTTTTCTGTTTTAACACTAAAACATCAGTAACAGTAACATCACTTTATCAAGCCTTTTCTAACATTCTACAAAACAAAATAAAGAATAAATATATGTATGATTCGTGCCTATATCGTATTGATATCGGTATCGGCAAATACTCAAGGCTACAATATCGGTATCGTATCGGAAGTGAAAAAGTTGTATCGGGACATCCCTAATAAATATATTGAGTATATTCGATATATCGCCCAGCCATAATCCCAATATTGCACTTCTTGTTATTGCATCCGGTTATTGCAGTAGTTTTCTGTTGGTAAATGCTTGGATTGCCAGCATGACAAAGAAAAAATCTATACCTGTTGAGTTGGTTTGTTGCTGTTCTGTACCGTTTACCACTTGGCATCACCACAATTTCACTATGACGTATGTGGTGTGGGACACGGGGGGTTTTAAGACCCTGCTTCCTCACGGTCTTGTCGAATATTTCTTGAAAGGAACAAGGGGGGCTGCGCTGTATGTCGATTATGATACCAGCCCTCTTGATTAGGTTTTGAAGTTGGATATACAGATTTCCAAACTATGTGGAGACGCCATAACGGACCACAGGTTCAATGCTTGCCTTATAAAACAAACATGATATTTCTTGCCAAACCGAGGACCCCGAGCCTGCTTAGAAATGCTTAATACGGGAACAAACTTGGTTGCCCCAAGTTAAAGGGGAACATTATCAGCAGACCTATGTAAGCGTCAATATTAGGGCTGGGCAACGATTACAAATTTTAATCGAACTTAATCACACTATTTCTCTGATTAATCGCGATTAACTGCATCGTATACACAAAGCCCAATAATGAATTCAAAAGTAGTGTGTAGTGCACCTCTATTGGAATATTCTCCCACATGAACAAAAGCACCAAAACATTTGTTGTGCAAACACAATTTAAATCAGTCCTTGTTAAACAGTAGCAGTTAAATAGCATATTTTATGAAAATCAACTCCAGAAATGTAAATACAAACATTTAAGCTTATTGCCACTGCCAGGGTATTTAAGTTATCCTGTTTGTTATGGAAAATAAATATCATCTACATACAAATCTCTGAGCCACAATCATAACATCTGAACAGGCAATTTCTGAGGTAACAGCAGGAACATTTTTTTTTTGTTTAAAAAAACCTATATTATAGGTAGTGGGCTGTTTTAGGGAATTTTTGATCAAATTATCCGTAGTAGCAATATTAATAATGTTCTGTTTATTCTGCGTAGTGCACTTAAAATAATTATGAGCATATCTAGGAATTGATATGATGGGAATTTTGCTTGGTGCTTTGATAAACTGAAGGCATCATATACATGGTACTATATTGTGATGTTATGAGCCAGGGAAATAAAGAACTACCCTACCCAGCATGCAACAGGAGTGAGGAGCATGCGCGGTAGCCCGGTATAGGTTGTGTCGCCATGACGGCATCTTGTATGTTGTGATATGCACGCTCTGAAAGCAAACGTTAAGAACTCAGCCAACACTCCTGGTCTGCATTATTCATAAATAGACAGACAACACATATACTCCGCTGCTTCACAGGCCGCTGGATGTAGCCGGCAAAGTATTCCCATGCTAGCTAGCCGCTCTAGCAAGCACGCCTCATTCAGTCCAAAACGGCCCGATCCATCCACATCCAGAATTGTCTGGCGGTCGTAAGTGATCCCGGAGTGACCACGCTGTAAGCCAGCCATGAAATTTGCAGAATTGTCCGGTATTTTTGCCAAATGTTCCATCTTTACCAAGAGCCCCTCGGCGCCGGGCGACGCCGTCTTGTTAAGGAAAGGCGTTAACAAAATAAAAGCATGTAAACAACATACGCAAATGTGCGATAAAATAATTGTCGGCGTTAATAGATTGATGAGTTAACTCGTAATCAACGCATTAATTTGCCCACCCCTAGTCAATATATACCTTGATGGTGCAGAAAAAAGACCATCTATTTTTTTTAACCGATTTCCGGACTCTAAATGGGTGAATTTTGGCGAATTAAACGCCTTTCTGTTTATCGCGCTGGAAGCGATGACGTCAGAACGTGACGTCGCCGAGGTAACACAGCCGCCATTTTCATTTTCAACACATTACAAACACCGGGTCTCAGCTCTGTTATTTTCCGTTTTTTGGACTATTTTTTGGAACCTTGGAGACATCATGCCTCGTCGGTGTGTTGTCGGAGGGTGTAACAACACTAACAGGGAGGGATTCAAGTTGCACCACTGGCCCGAAGATGCCAAAGTGTCTGCCGCCAGACCCCCATTGAATGTACCAGAGTGTTTCCACATTTGACCGGCGATGCTAAGGCAGACATGGCACAGAGATGTATGGATAACCTGCAGATGCATTTGCAACTATAAAGTCAACTAAATCACAAAGGTGAGTTTTGTTGATGTTGACTGCCAGCTAATCGATGCTAACATGCTACGTTAATCGACGCTAACATGCTATTTACCGGCGGTGCTAAAGCAGACATGGCACAGAGATGTATGGATAACCTGCAGATGCATTTGCAACTATATTACGTTTCCTTCCACCCACATTTAATGCGAAACAAACACTTACCAATCGACGGATTTAAGTTGCTCCAGTGTCAAAAGATGCGAAAGTCCTGATCGTTTGGTCCGCACATTTTACCGGCGATGCTAACGCAGCTATTTGGCCATGCTACGCCGATGAATAGCGTCAATAGCTATCCGCTCAATAGCTTCAGTTTCTTCTTCAATACTTTCATACTCCAACCATCTGTTTCAATACATGCGTAATCTGTTGAATCGCTTAAGTCGCTGAAATCCGAGTTTGAATCCGAGCTAATGTCGCTATATCTTGCTGTGGTATTCCCATTGTTTGTTTACATTGGCAGCACTGTGTGACGTCACACGGAAATGGATAGTGGCATCGCAAATAGCCAAAATCAAGCACTTTAAAGCTTTTTTTTAGGGATATTCAGAGACCGGTAAAATTTTGAAAAAAACTTCAAAAAATACAACATTTGATCTGATTTTTATTGTTTTTAACCCTTTTGAAATTGTGATAATTTTCCCCTTTAAAGTACAGTTCAAGTACCAATGATAGTCACACACACACACTAGGTGTAGGGAAATGTGTCCTCTGCATTTGACCCATCCCCCTTGTTCACCCCTTGGGCGATGAGGGGAGCAGTGAGCAGCAGCGGTGGCCACGCCCGGGAACAATTTTTTGGTGATTTAACCCCCAATTCCAACCCTTGATGCTGAGTGCCAAGCAGGGAGGTAATGGGTCCATTTTTATAGTCTTTGGTTTGATTGATTGATTGAAACTTTTATTAGTAGATTGCACAGTACAGTACATATTCCGTACAATTGACCACTAAATGGTAACACCCGAATAAGTTTTTCAACTTGTTTAAGTCGGGGTCCACGTTAATCAATTCATGGTAAGACTCGGCCAGGGGTTGAACTCACGATCTACCGAGGGAGAACATTCTAACCACTAGGCCAGATGTCCAATAATATCGGACTGCCGATATTATCGGCCGATAATTGCTTTAAAATATAATATCAGAAATGATCGGTATCGGTTACAAAAGCCGCTGTATGGAGTGGTACACGGACGTAGGGAGAAGTACGGATCGGCAATAAACCTTAAAGCGCTTTTCACACACACACAAATGAATGCAATGCATACTTGGTCAACAGCCATACAGGTCACACTGAGGGTGGCCGTATAAACAACTTTAACACTGTTACAAATATGTGCCACACTATGAACCCACACCAAACAAGAATGACAAACCATTTTCGGAACAAATACCCAGAATCCATTGCAGCACTAACTCTTCCAGGACGCTACAATATACATATTCCGAGACCGGTAAAATTTTGAAAAAAACTTCAAAAAATACAACAAGCCACTGGGGAACTGATTTTTTATTGTTTTTAACCCTTTTGAAATTGTGATAATGTTCCCCTTTAAAGACAAACAATAAGTCATCCCTGGCTTGAGGCTTTTTCGTCACAGACCACATTCTTAACCACTTTGTCGGTGTCAGTCATCAAGAAACTCTTCCGACACCGTCTCGATTCTTAGATGTCTTCACGCCACATTCCAACATTCCTAGAATGTGCAATTGTGTGTTAAAATGTGTCAGAAAGGTTACTAAATAATGCAATGTTGTCTCGCCTTCTCCATATCGACCTTTTGGAGTGATACAGGGATACTAAGAAAGCAGCCCTGACCATCGGCCGATATCGGAACTAATAACACAAACCTACTTATTTGGAATGTTGGAAAAGGGTTCTTCAAGTGATATGTTGTAATTTATTTAGTTGGAAGTATGCATTTATTTTAGATTGTCCTCAGTTTGATGCCGTAGCCAGGAAGTAGTCTTTGCCATTAAGTTGAATGTGCCAATCGTGTTTTTGTTGAGCCCTGGAAAGTGTTTATACCACCTACTCAGTGCCCTAGTGGTTAGACCATGGGTGTCAAACTCTGGCCCGCCGTGTAATTTAATTTGGTCAACAGCCATACAGGTCACACTGAGGGTGGCCGTGTAAACAACTTTAACACCGTTACAAATATGCGCCACACTGTGGACCCACACCAAACAAGAATGACAAACCATTTTCAGGGGAACATCCGCGCCGTAACACAACATAAACACAACTAAACAAATACCCAGAATCCATAGCAGCACAAACTCATCCAGGACGCTACCCTTGAGGCAATATCAAATTAGCATTAGAGCTGGCCCGCCGGTGTTATACAGCGTCGGTGCCGCTGTAACACCGCTAATACTCATACTTGCCAACCCTCCTAATTTTCCCCGTAGACTCCCGAAGTTCAGTGCCCCTCCCGAAAATCTCCCGGGGCAACCATTCTCCCAAATTTCTACCGATTTCCACCTGGACAACTATATTGGGGGCGTGCATTTAAGGCACTGCCTTTAGAGTTCTTTAAAACCTGTTTTCACGTCCGCTTTTCCTCCATACTAACAGCGTGTCACATAATATTTGTGCCTTTAACACACATGCACAAGTGAATGCAATGCATACTTGGTCAACAGCCATACAGGTCACACTGAGGGTGGCCGTATAAACAACTTTAACACTGTTACAAATATGCGCCACACTGTGAACCCACACCAAACAAGAATGACAAACACATTTCGGGTGAACATCCGCACCGTAACACAACAGAATAAATACCCAGGACCCCTTGCAGCACTAACTCTTCCGGGAAACTTCCAGCAAACTGACCAATAACGAACGTTTTATTCATGCATTTTCTCTTGCTACTTCAAGGCTTGAATGTTTGGTTCACTCATTATTTTATTTTACTTTCAAATGTATTATTAGCCTGTGGAAAAAATGTGATATTTACCTCAGAAGATTGCAAATAGAAAAAAAGGCATTCAATTTTTATTTAAATTTTATTTGATATGCCATTGATATTTTTTTTTATTATTATTATTATTATTTGAAACTGGATTTTGCATGTCACTAAAGTTATATAAGCCTTGCTTGTTCAATATTTAATGCAAAACTTGTTTGGGTCCCTATTAAAAGGTTAATTTGTTCAACTTTGTTCCGTTTAAAATTTTGGCCCACTCTGTATTTGAGTTTGACACCCCTGGGTTCGAGTGTCCGCCCTGAAATGGGTAGGTTGTGAGTTCGAACCCCGGCCGAGTCATACCAAAGACTATAATAATGGGACCCATTACCTCCCTGCTCGGCACTCAGCATCAAGGGTTGGAATTGGGGGTTAAATCAGCAAAAATGATTACCGGGCGCGGCCACCGCTGCTGCTCACTGCTCCCCTCACCTCCCAGGGGGTGATTAAGGGTGATGGGTCAAATGCAGAGGACAAATTGGTACTTTAACTTTAACTTAGGGCTGGGCGATACGGCCTTTTTTTAATATCTCGATATTTTTAGGCATTGTCACAATACACGATTTATATCTCCATATTTTGCCTTAGCCTTGAATGAACACTTGACACATATAATCACAGCAGTATGATGATTCTATGTGTCTACATTCAAACATTCTTCTTCATACTGCATTAATATATGCTACTTTTAAACTTTCATGCAGAGAAGGAAATCACAACTAAGTCAATTTACCAAACTTGTTTTTATTAAACAGTTATTAAGCAGTGGCACAAACATTCATGTCATTTCCAAAGCAGAAAGTCCTGGAAGAGTTAGTTCTGCAATGGGTTCTGGGTATTTGTTTAGTTGTGTTTATATTGTGTTACGGCGCGGATGTTCCCCTGAAAATGGTTTGTCATTCTTGTTTGGTGTGGGTCCACAGTGGGGCGCATATTTGTAACAGTGTTAAAGTTGTTTATGCAGCCACCCTCAGTGTGACCTGTATGGCTGTTGACCAAGTATGCTTTGCATTCACTTGTGCGTTTGTGTAAAAGCCACAAATATTATGTGACACGCTATTAGTATGGAGGAAAAGCAGAAGGGACAACAGGTTTTAGAGAACTCTAAAGGCAGTGCCTTAAATGCAGGCCCCCAATGTAGTTGTCCAGGTGGAAATCGGTAGAAATTCGGGAGAATGGTTACCCCGGGAGATTTTCGGGAGGGGCACTGAACTTCGGGAGTCTACCGGGAAAATTAGAAGGGTTGGCAAGTATGAGTATTAGCGGTGTTACAGCTGCACCGACGATGTATAACACTTGCGGGCCAGCTCTAATGCTAAATGGATATTGCCTCAAGGGTAGCGTCCTGGATGAGTTAGTGCTGCATTGGATTCTGGGTATTTGTTTAGTTGTGTTTATGTTGTGTTACGGCGCGGATGTTCCCCTGAAAATGGTTTGTCATTCTTGTTTGGTGTGGGTTCACAGTGCGGCGCATATTTGTAACAGTGTTAAAGTTGTTTACACGGCCACCCTCAGTATGACCTGTATGGCTGTTGACCAAATTAAATTACATGGCGGGCCAGAGTTTGACACCCCGCAGCTGAGAACGTATACTCGAATATCACGATACAGTCGTTTTCTATATCGCAAAGAGACAAACCTGCGATACACCACCCGGCCCTAATTTAACTTTAACTGAGTGTCACTTTGTGTGTGTGTTTGTGTGATAGTTGCAAGTCCCCAGAATGTGTACTTTGACACAATCAATAAACACGATTGTGAGTCAAAAGCGAGCGTTGGTCGGTAGAAACATTTGATGCCGCTCTCGTACTGTGTGGTGCATGTACACCTCATGAAGAATCCTGTCATACCATGCCTTGCCTGTCATACCATGCCTTGTCTGTCATACCATGCCTTGCCAGTCATACTGCTGATACAGTTTCACTGCAGACTACACGAGATTGTGATTCTTTTTCATGCTACATTGGTTTAGCTGCAGTTTGACCTCTACTGTACACACACACACACACACACACACACACACACACACACACACACACACACACACACACACACACACACACACACACACTAGGGTCCAACAGTGTGCCTGGCAGCGGGAGTGAGTTGTTTAACCATTCCTCTGCTTGGAGGAGTAAGACCTTTCTCTGTGAGTGAGTCATAGCTCGTACTTGTATCAGTGTGTGTGTGTGTGTGTGTGTGTGTGTGTGTGTGTACGTGGTGCTTCGAGTCATCCCACCACGGATTTAGGAAACGGTGGTACCTTGGTTTTTAGTATTCTTTTTGTAGCTGAGATAGGCACCAGCGCCCCCCGCGACCCCGAAAGGGAATAAGCGGTAGAAAATGGATGGATGGATAGTCGAAAACTTTAAAGGGGAACATTATCAGCAGACCTAGGCAGGCGTCAATATATACCTTGATGTTGCAGAAAAAAGACCGTGTGAAGTGAATTATATTTATATAGCGCTTTTCTCTATTGACTCAAAGCGACAAATGTAACAAATTATATAACAAATTGGACCAAGCTATATTTCGAACAAAGACAAATCATTATTTCTTCAAGATTTTCCAGATTTTTTTTTTTTTTAAGATATTCAAAAGACTTTAAAATTAGATTTAAATTTGATTCTACAGATTTTCTAGATTTGCCAGAGTATTTTTTTTTTAAATTCTAATCATAATAAGAAATATTTCACAAATATTCTTTGTTGTAAAAACAGAAGCTAAAATGCATAATTAAATCAAAATGTATTTACTATTCTTTATCAATCAATCAATCAATGTTTACTTATATAGCCCTAAATCACTAGTGTCTCAAAGGGCTGCACAAACCACTACCACATCCTCGGTAGGCCCACATAAGGGCAAGGAAAACTCACACCCAGTGGGACGTCGGTGACAATGATGACTATGAGAACCTTGGAGAGGAGGAAAGCAATGGATGTCGAGCGGGTCTAACATGATACTGTGAAAGTTCAATCCATAATGGATCCAACACAGTCGCGAGAGTCCAGTCCAAAGCGGATCCAACACAGCAGCGAGAGTCCCGTTCACAGCGGAGCCAGCAGGAAACCATCCCAAGCGGAGGCGGATCAGCAGCGCAGAGATGTCCCCAGCCGATACACAGGCAAGCAGTACATGGCCACCGGATCGGACCGGACCCCCTCCACCAGGGAGAGTGGGACATAGAAGAAAAAGAAAAGAAACGGCAGATCAACTGGTCTAAAAAGGGAGTCTACAATAAAAAGTCTTTACAATAAAAAAGTCTTTACAATAAAAAAAAAATACTTAAACATTGATTTAAATTGTCAGGAAAGAAGAGGAAGGAATTTAAAAGGTAAAAAGGTATACGTGTTTAAAAATCCTAAAATCATTTTTAAGGTTGTATTTTTTCTCTAAAATTGTCTTTCCGAAAGTTATAAGAAGCAAAGTAAAAAAATAAATTAATTTATTTAAAAAAGTCTTTAAAATATTTTCTTGGATTTTCAAATTCTATTTGAGTTTTGTCTCTCTTAGAATTAAAAATGTCGAGCAAAGTGAGACCAGCTTGCTAGTAAATAAATACAATTTAAAAAAAATAGAGGCAGCTCACTGGTAAGTGCTGCTATTTGAGCTATTTTTAGAACAGGCTCATCTGGTCCTTACGGGCACCGCGTTGGAGACCCCTGGTCTAGAACCAGATGTGGCTCTTTTGATGACTGCTTCTGGCTCTCAAATCAATCTTAGCTGACGTTGCTTAACACGATAAGTAATGAATAATTCCGCTGGTAATCAGAGTTAAAAATAACGTTAAAAATATAAAACATTCTCATGCATTTTAATCCATCCATCCGTTTCTACCGCACCTGTTCAAGAAGTCGCATTCATGGTCAAAAGTATTTTATTTAATATCGGTTAGCTTTGTAATAACAATGTTATAAAAAATAATTAGGACTTATTATACTCTAAAAATGCCGGTGTTGCTTAAAAATGCACGCATTTAGTTGCAATCAGGAAAGTCCAAACAAAAGAGGAGGCGTAGAATTCTCTTGTCAGAGCGTGGGACGACACTGTACAAGGGTACAGGTCTCCTCATTGAGCTAAATTGAATCCTGTCTCTGTTTGATTCCTTGCTTCTTGTCTGTTTAATAAATGTCATCAGTGTTTGAACCTGGCAGTTGTATTCAGTGTTAAAAATATTATATGGCTCTCTGTGTTGGTCATGACCCCGGAAGTAAATGGGGGGTGAAAGTTTTTGTAGGGGGGAGGAAATTTGGCGTGACAGAGCCTTGAATTGGTCAATAATTCATAATTGATTTTGATTCACAATTTTTTTTTTAAAAGAAAAAAAACAGCCTTTGTGTTATTAGAGTAAACATTGCAACATGTTCTTGTTACATTTCACCTTTTTGTTATTTTATACCACTTTTTATGTTTTGAATTTTTTTCCATAGCTCGGTTGGTAGAGCGGCCGTGCCAGCAACTTGAGGGTTGCAGGTTCGATTCCCGCTTCCGCCATCCTAGTCACTGCAGTAGTGTCCTTGAGCAAGACACTCTACCCACCTGCTCCCAGTGCCACCCACACTGGTTTAAATGTAACTTAGATATTGGGTTTCACTATGTAAAGCACTTTGAGTCACTAGAGAAAAGCGCTATATAAATATAATTCACTTCACTTCACTTCACTCACGGAAATACATTTTAAAATATTTGGCTTTCATGGCTCTCTCAGCCAAAGAGGTTCCCGACCCCTGCCCTAACCACAATCAGGAGCAAGGGTGACGTGTCTTGCGCAAGGACACAACGGACCTGACGAGGTTGGTAAAAGGTGGGGATCGAACCAGGAACCCTCAATTTGCCATCACGGCCACTCTCCCGACTGCGCCACGCCGTCCCCTGTAAATGAAATACCTCTTACCATTAAAGGCCTACTGAAATGAGATGTTTTAATTCAAACGGAGATAGCAGGTCCATTCTATGTGTCATACTTGATCATTTTGCCATATTGCCATATTTTTGCTGAAAGGATTTAGTAGAGAACATCCACGATAAAGTTCGCAACTTTTGGTCGCTAATAAAAAAGCCTTGCCTGTACTGGAAGTAGCAGACGATGTGTGCGTGACGTCACGGGTTGTGGAGCTCCTCACATCTGAACGTTGTTTACAATCATGGCCACCAGCAGCGAGAGCGATTCAAACCGAGAAAGGGATGATTACCTCATTAATTTGAGCGAGGATGAAAGATTTGTGGATGAGGAAAGTTAGAGTGAAGGACTAGAAAAAAAAAAGACACGGCAGTGGGAGCAATTCAGATGTTATTAGACACATTTACTAGGATCATTCTGGAAAATCCCTTATCTGCTTATTGTGTTACTACTGTTTTAGTGAGATTATATGGTCGTACCTGTACAACCTGAAGGTCGGCCTTGCACCTTTCTCCAGCACCAGTCGACGAACCCTCTTCGAAACACGATCTTTCGAAATGATCGCTGCATAATACACTGTACTTTGTGTGTGTGGTCCAATCCAACCGTGTTCCTTTGACATCTCTGTTCCATAGTAAAGCTTCACCGTCATCTTTCGGGAATGTAAACAATGAAACACCGGCAGTGTTTATGTTGCTAAAGGCGGCCGCAATACATTGCTTCCCACCTGCAGCTTTCTTCTTTGACGTCTCCATTATTCATTGAACAAATTGCGAAAGATTCAGCAACACAGATGTCCAGAATACTGTGGAATTATGCGATGAAAACAGACGACTTATAGCTGGGAACGGTGCTGGAACAAAATGTCCTCTACAATGCGTGACGTCACGCATCATACTGCGACGTTTTAGCATGATACTTCCCCGCGAAATTTAAAATTGCAATTTAGTAAACTAAAAAGGCCGTATTGGCATGTGTTGCAATGTTGATATTTCATCATTGATATATAAACTATCAGACTGCGTGGTGGCTAGTAGTGGCTTTCAGTAGGCCTTTAATGCGACTGAATGAGGTGCGGTAGAAAACGGATGGATTCACTAAAATGCGTAAGAATGTTCTATATTTTAAACGTCATTTTTAACACGCAATTATTCATCACGTATCGTGTTTAAGCAATGTCAGCTAAGGCGGCATAGCTCGGTTGGTAGAGTGGCCGTGCCAGCAACTTGAGGGTTGCAGGTTCAATTCCCGCTTCCGCCATCCTAGTCACTGCCGTTGTGTCCTTGGGCAAGACACTTTACCCACCTGCTCCCAGTGCCACCCACACTGGTTTAACTGTAACTTAGATATTGGGTTTCACTATGTAAAGCGCTTTGAGTCACTAGAGAAAAGCGCTATATACAATATAATTCACATTCACATTTTATCAGAGAGCCAGATGCAGTCATCAAAAGAGCCACACCTGCCGTGGGGTGTGGGTCCTAACAAAAAAAAAGGACATCACCACATCTGGTCCGGCAGGCTGGTATTCAGGGGTTTAACACAACCTCTGGCTCCGGCGTGAGACCGGCGTCCCTAAGTGGTCCGAAGTCATGACGCCGGCGTGAAAAAGGACGCCGTGCAGTCGTCTCGTAAGCGAAGACAAGTAGGTGAGACCCTCACGACTGAACGGCTGACCTCCGACCCGTCTCCAGATGATCCTTTGTCCGCGCCACATGTTCTTTTTTTTTTTTTAAGCCAGCCTGACCCTCTCACCTCCTCTGCCCCCCCCCCCTTTACGGCCTAAAACTTGGGTCGGGTTAAAAGTGGCGAGCCCTCAATTATCACCAGAGTCTTAAAATGCATTTTTCCTGTCACTCGTGCACGGTTTACATTAATAGCATCTTTCACTGGTTATTTTTAGCACTCGTGCATGATTTGTGGTGAAGAGGACAGCTGGGTTAGTTAATGGTTTTACTCGGGTTGGGTGGCAAGGGGGGGGGGGGGGTTGCAGAGGAAAACCGACACAGCCCAAGCCGCTGGCCCCCTCCCATCCCCCCCCCCCGCCCGGCCGCATACTCGGCATTCCTTTAGAACAAATGTTCACTTGTGGCCGCAGCGCCTTCAATAGACGAGTGGTAGGTGTGAGCCAGGCTGACGTGTAAAAGCACGCCCCCGAAATAAAACGACGGCGACACGCGGCTAACGGAAGTTTTTCATTCCTAACTCCAGTAACTTCAAGCATTTTTCCAATCAAACGTGAATACCAGGAATTGATTGAACAAGTTGAAAAACGTTACCATTTAGTGGTCAATTGTACGGAATACATTGGGGCTAAAAAGTGTTTAGTCAGCCAGCGATTGTGCAAGTTCTCCCACTTAAAATGATGACAGAGGTGTGTAATTTTCATCATAGGTACACTTCAACTGTGAGAGACAGAATGTGAAGGAAAAAAAATCCAGGAATTTTAAAGAATTTATTTGTAAATTATGGTGGAAAATAAGTATTTGGTCAAGCATTCAAAGCTCTCACTGCAAATAATAATTAACTTAGAATTTCATGGCTGCAACACGTGCCGAAGTAGTTGGGAAAGGGCATGTTCACCACTGTGTTACATCACCTTTTCTTTGAACAACACTCAATAAACGTTCGGGAACTGAGGAAACTAATTGTTGAAGCTTTGAAAGTGGAATTCTTTCCCGTTCTTGTTTTATGTAGAGCTTCAGTCGTTCAACAGTCCGGGGTCTCCGCTGTCGTATTTTATGCTTCATAAAACGCCACACATTTTCCATGGGAGACAGGTCTGGACTGCAGGCGGGCCAGGAAAGTACCCGCTTTTTTTTTTTTTTTTTACAAAGCCACGCTGTTGTAACACGTGGTTTGGCATTGTCTTGCTGAAATAAGCAGGGGCGTCAATGATAATGTTGCTTGGATGACAACATACAGTGGGGCAAAAAAGTGTTTAGTCAGCCAGCGATTGTGCCTTTCACAATGTAGCCTGCAGTCACACACTCAAAAGTGGAGTTGTAACTTTTACATATGTTTGAACTAGGGATGAACCGAAATGAAAATTTGTGGCCGAAGCCGAAGCCGAATGAAATTTAAACGCTTGGCCAAAGGCCGAATACCGAATAATGAATGCAGTTTTTCACAATTTTTTTAATACCACATAAATAGCCTAGAATAAATATTTAGACATGTTTTTCAAATAAAGTAATTTTTTATTGAATATTGACATTTTTTTTAATATTCCAGTAGTCTTTGCTTTTCAAAAAAAGCACAAAGTTTTTCATTTATATTAGGCCTTCAAACAAAACATGCATTCCCCAAAAAAATAAAGTGCATTAAAGTGGATAAACCCACAACAAATGAATTATTGTCCCTTTTGGCAAAATGATGACAGAGGTGGGTCATTTTCATCATAGGTACACTTCAACTGTGAGAGACGGAATGTGAAGAAAAAAAAATCCAGGAATTTTAAAGAATTCATTTGTAAATTATGGTGGAAAATAAGTATTTGGTCAAGCATTCAAAGCTCTCACTGCAAATAATAATTAACTTAGAATTTCATGGCTGCAACACGTGCCAAAGTAGTTGGGAAAGGGCATGTTCACCACTGTGTTACATCACCTTTTCTTTTAACAACAGTAGTCGAGACGAGACGTAACAAACGCATGGATAATGATCTCGGCGTCTTTAGTGGACAAAATGGAGCGAATTTTAGCGATATTACGGAGATGAAAGAAGGCCGTTTTAGTAACGCTTTTAATGTGTGACTCAAAGGAGAGAGTTGGGTCGAAGATAATACCCAGATTTTTTACCGAGTCACCTTGTTTTATTATTTGGTTGTCAAATGTTAGAGTTGTTTTATTAAATAAAGGTCGGTGTCTAGCAGGACCGATAATCAGCATTTCCGTTTTTTTGGCGTTGAGTTGCAAAAAATTAGCGGACATCCATTGTTTAATTTCATTAAGACACGCCTCCAACTGACTACAGTCCGGCGTGTTGGTCAGCTTTAGGGGCATGTAGAGTTGGCTGTCATCAGGATAACAGTGAAAGCTCTCACTGATGGAAGGAGGTTTTGGCTCAAAATCTCACGATACATGGCCCCATTCTACCTTTCCTTAAAGGGGAACATTATCACAATTTGAAAAGGGTTAAAAACAATAAAAGTCAGTTCCCAGTGGCTTGTTGTATTTTTTTAGGTTTTTTTCAAAATTTTACCGGTCCTTTGATGAGTTATTTCCCTATATAAGCATGCCTTGATTTGCCATTCGTCCTCGGACTCCTATTTGCTTCTATGCAACAGATGACGTCGCTCTTCCCGCATTGTGGTAACCTACTTTTGATACTCGATTAGCTTCCATGCTATTTTGTTTGTTTGTACCTAGTTCACATGCTAGCGCTTTCTGTTCTTTCTAGCTCCCATGCTAGTTCAGTTGGTTTTGTTCTATAGTGCCTTTGTGCAAGTGCCTTTGTTCTTAGTTTGTTTTATAGTATAAATAAATCATTTCCTACCTTTACGCCGTGTTCAATCTCCGCTGCACCCATTGAGAGAACGCAATCCACACCACGATGCCAGTTAAGCGTCACAATAATAAATATGGCATTTTTTTTCCATAACCTGAGTTTTTTTATTTTGGAAAACCTTGTTACGATGTTTAATGCATCCAGCGGTGCATCACAACAAAATTAAGCATACTAATGTGTTAATTCCACCACTGTATATATATAGGTATCGGTTGATATCAGAATCGGTAATTAAGAGTTGGACAATATCGGCAAACAAGCCATTATTGGACATCTCTAATAAAACATTCTTTTAGTTACAGGGGAACATTATCACAATTTCAAAAGGGTTAAAAACAATAAAAATCAGTTCCCAGTGGCTTGTTTTAATTTTCAACGTTTTTTTCAAAATTTTACACCTCCCGGAATATCCCTAAATAAAGCTTTAAAGTGCCTTATTTTCGCTATCTTCGAAACCACTATCCATTTCCCTGTGACGTCATACAGTGCTGCCGATACAAACAACATGGCGATATAGCGACATTAGCTCGGATTCAGACTCTGATTTCAGCGACTTAAGCGATTCAACAGATTACGCATGTATTGAAACAGATGGTCGGAGTATGGAGGCAGATTGCGAAAACGAAATTGAAGAAGAAATTGAAGCTATTGACGCTATTCGGCCATAGCGTGGGTGTACCTAATGAAGTGGCCCATAGCATGGCCGCCTTATTAGCATCGCCGGTAAAATGTGCGGACCAAACGGTCAGGACTTTCGCATCTTGTGACACTGGAGCAACTTAAATCCGTCGATTGGTAAGTGTTTGTTTTGCATTAAATGTGGGTATCTAGCGTAAATAGCATGTTAGCATATAACAATAATTATAGATATCGACCGATATAAAAAAACGGATATCCTGATACGGCTTTTAGCCATTTTGCCCTGCTCTAAAGTGAGTAACTGGTCCTTCCCCCCGCTCAGAAGACTGTCTGTGTATCATTGTGATTGTGATTCTAATAAGATTGTGCTGTATTCCAGTCCAGCTGCATTGTTGCCTTTCACAATGTAGCCTGCAGTCACACACTCAAAAGTGGATTTGTAACTTTTACATATGTTTGAACTAGGGATGAACCGAAATGAAAATTTGTGGCCGAAGCCGAAGCCGAATGAAATTTAAACGCTTGGCCAAAGGCCGAATACCGAATAATGAATGCAGTTTTTCACAATTTTTTTAATACCACATAAATAGCCTAGAATAAATATTTAGACATGTTTTTCAAATAAAGTAATTTTTTATTGAATATTGACATTTTTTTTAATATTCCAGTAGTCTTTGCTTTTCAAAAAAAGCACAAAGTTTTTCATTTATATTAGGCCTTCAAACAAAACATGCATTCCCCAAAAAAATAAAGTGCATTAAAGTGGATAAACCCACAACAAATGAATTATTGTCCCTTTTGGCAAAAGTCTGCTTAGCCACATTAAATATGCTAATAATGTAAACAGAAGGCTCAAGTAAATCTCAATTAAGTGTGTGCTTGTAACCTCATACACTTATACAGGTAGCCTACACAACAGGCTAATCATGTAAACAGAGGCCCCACTAAATCTCAATAAGTGTGTGCTTTTAACCTCATACACTTATACAGGTACACAACATATCCCAACGTCACCGCGTCACTGCACGTTTGTTGATTGCGTCAAAAAATTGCGTCACAGACCACTATTCGGCCTTGTTTTTAACTCATTCCACCGAAGGCCGAATGTGGCTTTTTTTGCCATATTCCGTCGAATATATTCGGTTACCGATTAATCGGTGCATCCCTAGTTTGAACTAGGCTTGGAACCTTTCACTAAATCCACGGATTGGATTTTATTAGGGTTTTTTGACACGGTTGGGGTTTACCTCGGATTGCCAACATACCTGTGGCGGTGGGGCCGTGGTCAACATGACGTCATCATATAATTTGCACAATATGCAATGAACTGTATATTTTATTTAAAATGGCTAGGAAAATGTTTTACACATTTAACTGAAATGTGTTATTAATAGTTACTGTTGTATTAACATATATATTTTTTTATATATATAGTTTTTCTCTATTTTTCATTTGTTAGTCAGAAATATTGCCAACATACCTGTGGCGGTGGGGTCGTGGTCAACATGACATCATCATATAATAGGCGATGATCTGTAAATTTTATTTAAAAAGGATAAGAAAAAGTATTTAGTCAGCCAGCGATTGTGCAAGTTCTCCCACTTAAAATGATGACAGAGGTCTGTAATTTTCAGCATAGGTACACTTCAACTGTGAGAGACAGAATGTGAAAAAAAAATCCAGGAATTTATTTGTAAATGATGGTGGAAAATAAGTATTTGGTCAATCATTCAAAGCTCTCACTGGTGGAAGGAGGTTTTGGCTCCAAATCTCACGAAACATGGCCCCATTCATTCTTTCCTTAACACGGATCAATCGTCCTGTCCCCTTAGCAGAAAAACAGCCCCAAAGCATGATGTTTCCACCCCCATGCTTCACAGTAGGTATGGTGTTCTTGCCAGTTTAACTTAATTTAACTGCTCATTTAAACACATTTAACTGCAAATATGTGTTGTATTAACATTTATGTTTTGTTTTTTTTATATAGTTTTGCTCTATTTTTCATTTAATAGTCAGAAATATTGCCAACATACCTGTGGCGGTGGGGCCGTGGTCAACATGACGTCATCATATAATTTGCATAATATGCGATGAACTGTAAATTTTATTTAAAAAGGATAAGAAAATGTTTTACACATTTAACTGCAAATATGTGTTGTATTAACATTTATGTTTTTTTTATTATGTATAGTTTTGCTCTATTTTTCATTTATTAGTCAGAAATATTGTTGCGGTGGGGTCGTTGTTAACATGACGTCATCATATAATTTGCATAATATGCGATGATCTGTATATTTTATTTAAAAAGGCTAAGAAAATGTTTTACACATTTGACTGCAAAAATGTGTTATTAATAATTACTGTTGCATTAACATATATATATATATATATATATATAGTTTTGCTGTATTTTTCATTTGTTAGTGAGAAATATTGCCAACATACCAGTGGCGGTGGGGTCGTGGTCAACATGAAGTCATCATATAATTTGCATAATATGCGATGATCTATATCAGGGGTGGCCACAGTTTTTCTGCAGGCGAGCTACTTTTCAATTGACCAACTCGAGGGGATCTACCTCATTTATATATATCATTTATATTTATTTATTTATGAAAGAGACATTTTTGTAAACAAGTTAAATGTGTTTAATGATAATACAAGCATGTGTAACACATATAGATGTCTTTCTTTCACAAAGACAAGAATATAAGTTGGTGTATTACCTGATTCTGATGACTTGCATTGATTGGAATCAGACAGTAATGATGATAACGCCCACATTTTCAAATGGAGGAGAAAAAAAAAGTTGTCCTTTCTGTACAATACCACATGAAAGTGGTTGGTTTTTGGCATCTAATTCATCCAGCTTCCATACACTTTACAAGAAAAACATTGGCGGCAAATTCCGTAGCTTGCTTGATTGACATTCACGGCACCCGAGGGTCTTGTGAGATGACGCTGGCTGCTGCCAGTTCATTATTATGAAAAAATGACAGAGAGGAAGGCGAGAAACACTTTTTAGTTCAACAGACTTTCGCGCCGTCCCTTCCGTCAAAACTCTAAAGGCCGACTGCACATTTCCTATCTTCACAATAAAAGCCCTGCTTCATGCTGCCTGCGCTAACAAAATAAGAGTCTTGGAAAGCTGGCGTGCACAAGTGATGTGCACGCCAGCTTTCTGAGGGATCGCTTGTGCACGCCAGTTTTCCGAGACTCTGTATTTAGTTAGCGCAGGCAGCATGAAGCAGGGCTTTTATTGTGAAGATAGGAAATGTGCAGTCGGCCTTTAGAGTTTTGACGGAAGGTACGGCGCGAGAGTCTGTTGAAATAAAAAGTGTTTCTCGCCTTCCTCTCGGTCATATTTTCACAATAATGATCTTGCAGCAGCCAGCGTCATCTCACAAGACCCTCCGGTACCGTGAATGTCAATTAAGTGACGTCTTGGTGAAGACTGATGATCACTCATTTTTAGGTCTATTTTTTTTTAAAAGCCTGGCTCGAGATCGACTGACACACCCCCCGCGGTCGACTGGTAGCTCGCGATCGACGTAATGGGCCCCCCTGATCTATATATTTTATTTAAAAAGGCTAAGAAAAGTTTTTATGCATTTAACTGCAAATATGTGTTATTGATAACATATATGAATTTTTTTTAGTTTTGTTCTATTTTTCATTTGTAAGTCAGAAATATTGATATAGTCATTTTCTATATCGCACAGAGACAAACCCGTGATATATGGAGTATATCGATATATCGCCCAAGCCTAATATAAATGTATAAAATGGTGCTTTGCTTCTTTCACTAGAGTGGCTCCGTCTCCCTGACTGGCAACAATTGGTCTTAGGGTTGGGTTAGAAGCTGCAACAAGTGTCATGTTAATGTAATTGTCGGATGCTTCATAAGATTCCAGTTGCCTGAGGCAGACGTGGATGTATTCTTTTTTTTTTTTTTTTCCTGGAAGTAGCGTGCGTGTTGCGCTAACATTCTTGCCTTTCGATTTCAAAGAGTGTAAAGTAGTGCCGGTACTTCCGGTTTGAGAACGCTACCTTTTGAATTTCCCTGCCTCCGGCTTGTCGCAATTATCCTGGTCTTGTCAGAGCGTTATAAGCAGGGCTTGATCCGCCCACCCAGCGAATCATCAACATCTTCATCATCATCGTTGCATTTTTAATTTGCGTCCCCTGCTCTCTACAGACAGCTGATTTCCATAAGGACATATTAAGTAGCGTACCGCAAACGTTGTGTAAACAATGCACACCGAGGCACAACACACGGCATGCTAGCGGCGACCGCGCTACGATAAACTGACCATACCTCCTCGTTTCACCGGATATATCCTCTTTTGCGGGGCTGTCTGGGTGGAGTTTCTTAAATGCCTGAAATGTCCGGCATTCTAAGTTAGGGTTGCGTGTATTTTCAATGTACGTTCAGGGTTAAGAAGGGGTTGAAAACAAAACAAATTGTACACTAAGTTACGATAGACTGACCATACCTCCTCTTTTGCGGGGCTGTCTGGGTGGAGTTTCTTAAATGCCTCAAATGTCCGGCATTCTATGTTAGGGTTGTAGACTGACCATACCTCCTCTTTTCCCCGGATATATCCTCTTTTGTGGGGCTGTCTGGGTGGAGTTTCTTAAATGCCTCAAATGTCCAGCATTCTAAGTTAGGGTCGCGTGTATTTTTAATGTACGTTCAGGGTTAAGAAGGGGTTGAAAACAAAACAAATTGTACACTAAGTTACGATGGACTGAACATACCTCCTCTTTTGCGGGGCTGTCTGGGTGGAGTTTCTTAAATGCCTCAAATGTCCGGCATTCTATGTTAGGGTTGTAGACTGACCATACCTCCTCTTTTCCCCGGATATATCCTCTTTTGTGGGGCTGTCTGGGTGGAGTTTCTTAAATGCCTCAAATGTCCGGCATTCTAAGTTAAGGTTGCGTGTATTTTCAATGTACGTTCAGGGTTAAGAAGGGGTGGAAAACAAAACAAATTGTACACTAAGTTACGATAGACTGACCATACCTCCTCTTTTCACCGGATATATCCTCTTTTGCGGGGCTGTCTGGGTGGAGTTTCTTAAATGCCTCAAATGTCCGGCATTCTATGTTAGGGTTGTAGACTGACCATACCTCCTCTTTTCCCCGGATATATCCTCTTTTGTGGGGCTGTCTGGGTGGAGTTTCTTAAATGCCTCAAATGTCCGGCATTCTAAGTTAAGGTTGCGTGTATTTTCAATGTACGTTCAGGGTTAAGAAGGGGTGGAAAACAAAACAAATTGTACACTAAGTTACGATAGACTGACCATACCTCCTCTTTTCACCGGATATATCCTCTTTTGCGGGGCTGTCTGGGTGGAGTTTCTTAAATGCCTCAAATGTCCGGCATTCTAAGTTAGGGTTGCGTGTATTTTCAATGTACGTTCAGGGTTAAGAAGGGGTTGAAAGCAAAACAAATTGTACACTAAGTCACGATAGACTGACCATACCTCCTCTTTTCACCGGATATATCCTCTTTTGTGGGGCTGTGTGGGTGGAGTTTCTTAAATGCCTCAAATGTCCGGCATTCTAAGTTAGGGTTGTAGACTGACCATACCTCCTCTTTTCACCGGATATATCCTCTATTGCGGGGCTGTCTGGGTGGAGTTTCTCAAATGCCTCAAATGTCCGGCATTCTAAGTTAGGGTTGCGTGTATTTTCAATGTACGTTCAGGGTTTAGAAGGGGTTGAAAACAAAACAAATTGTACACTAAGTTACGATAGACTGACCATACCTCTTCTTTTCCCCGGATATATCCTCTTTTGCGGGGCTGTCTGGGTGGAGTTTCTTAAATGCCTCAAATGTCCGGCATTCTAAGTTAGGGTTGCGTGTATTTTCAATGTACGTTCAGGGTTAAGAAGGGGTTGAAAACAAAACAAATTGTACACTAAGTTACGATAGACTGACCATACCTCCTCTTCACCGGATATATCCTCTTTTGCGGGGCTGTCTGGGTGGAGTTTCTTAAATGCCTCTAATGTCCGGCGTTCTAAGTTAGGGTTGCGTGTATTTTCAATGTACGTTCAGGGTTAAGAAGGGGTTGAAAACAAAACAAATTGTACACTAAGTTTTTTCACCGGATACATCCTCTTTTGTGGGGCTGTCTGGGTGGAGTTTCTTAAATGCCTCAAATGTCCGGCATTCTAAGTTAGGGTTGCGTGTATTTTCAATGTACGTTCAGGGTTAAGAAGGGGTTGAAAACAAAACAAATTGTACACTAAGTTACGATAGACTGACCATACCTCCTCTTTTCCCCGGATATATCCTCTTTTGTGGGGCTGTCTGGGTGGAGTTTCTTAAATGCCTCAAATGTCCAGCATTCTAAGTTAGGGTTGCGTGTATTTTCAATGTACGTTCAGGGTTAAGAAGGGGTTGAAAACAAAACAAATTGTACACTAAGTTACGATAGACTGACCATACCTCCTCTTTTCACCGGATATATCCTCCTTTGCGGGGCTGTCTGGGTGGAGTTTCTTAAATGCCTCAAATGTCCGGCATTTTAAGTTTGGGTTGCGTGTATTTTCAATGTACGTTCAGGGTTAAGAAGGGGTTGAAAACAAAACAAATTGTACACTAAGTTACGATAGACTGACCATACCTCCTCTTTTCACCGGATATATCCTCTTTTGCGGGGCTGTCTGGGTGGAGTTTCTTATATGCCTGAAATGTCCGGCATTCTAAGTTAGGGTTGCGTGTATTTTCAATGTACGTTAAGGGTTTAGAAGGGGTTGAACACAAAACAAATTGTACACTAAGTTACGATAGACTGACCATACCTCCTCTTCACCGGATATATCCTCTTTTGCGGGGCTGTCTGGGTGGAGTTTCTTAAATGCCTCAAATGTCCGGCGTTCTAAGTTAGGGTTGCGTGTATTTTCAATGTACGTTCAGGGTTAAGAAGGGGTTGAAAACAAAACAAATTGTACACTAAGTTACGATGGACTGACCATACCTCCTCTTTTCACCGGATACATCCTCTTTTGTGGGGCTGTCTGGGTGGAGTTTCTTAAATGCCTCAAATGTCCGGCATTCTAAGTTAGGGTTGCGTGTATTTTCAATGTACGTTCAGGGTTAAGAAGGGGTTGAAAACAAAACAAATTGTACACTAAGTTACGATAGACTGACCATACCTCCTCTTTTCCCCGGATATATCCTCTTTTGTGGGGCTGTCTGGGTGGAGTTTCTTAAATGCCTCAAATGTCCAGCATTCTAAGTTAGGGTTGCGTGTATTTTCAATGTACGTTCAGGGTTAAGAAGGGGTTGAAAACAAAACAAATTGTACACTAAGTTACGATAGACTGACCATACCTCCTCTTTTCACCGGATATATCCTCCTTTGCGGGGCTGTCTGGGTGGAGTTTCTTAAATGCCTCAAATGTCCGGCATTTTAAGTTTGGGTTGCGTGTATTTTCAATGTACGTTCAGGGTTAAGAAGGGGTTGAAAACAAAACAAATTGTACACTAAGTTACGATAGACTGACCATGCCTCCTCTTTTCACCGGATATATCCTCTTTTGTGGGGCTGTCTGGGTGGAGTTTCTTAAATGCCTCAAATGTCCGGCATTCTAAGTTAGAGTTGCGTGTATTTTCAATGTACGTTCAGGGTTAAGAAGGGGTTGAAAACAAAACAAATTGTACACGCAGCAGCATTCGTGAGGGAGGGGCATAATGCTGTGAGTCCAGTCCATAGTGGATCTAACATAATAGTAAGAGTCCAGTCCAAAGTGGATCTAACATAATAGTGAGAGTCCAGTCCATAGTGGATATAACATAATAGTAAGAGTCCAGTCCATTGTGGATATAACATAATAGTATGAGTCCAGTCCATAGTGGATCTAACATAACAGTAAGAGTCCAGTCCATAGTGGATCTAACATAAGAGTAAGAGTCCAGTCCATAGTGGATCCAACACAATAGTGTGAGTCCAGTCCATAGTGGATCTAACATAATAGTGTGAGTCCAGTCCACAGTGGATCCAACATAATAGTATGAGTCCAGTCCATAGTGGATCTAACATAATAGTAAGAGTCCAGTCCATTGTGGATCTAACATAATAGTGTGAGAGTCCAGTCCATAGTGGATCTAACATAATAGTGAGAGTCCAGTCCATAGTGGATCAAACGTAATAGTGAGAGTCCAGTCCCTAGTGAATTTAACATAATAGTAAGAGTCCAGTCCATTGTGGATCTAACATAATACTGTGAGTCCAGTCCATAGTGGATCTAACATAATAGTAAGAGTCCAGTCCATAGTGGATTCAACATAATAGTGTGAGTCCAGTCCATAGTGGCTCTAACATAATAGTGAGAGTCCAGTCCATAGTGGATCTAACATAATAGTGAGAGTCCAGTCCATAGTGGATCTAACATAATAGTAAGAGTCCAGTCCATAGTGGATCTAACATAATAGTAAGAGTCCAGTCCATAGAGGATCTAACATAATAATGAGAGTCCAGTCCATAGTGGACTTAACATAATAGTGAGATTCCAGTCCATAGTGGATCTAACATAATAGTGTGAGTCCAGTCCATAGTGGATCTAACATAATAGTGAGAGTCCAGTCCACAGTGGATCTAACATAATAGTGAGAGTCCAGTCCATAGTGGACTAAACATAATAGTGAGATTCCAGTCCATAGTGGATCTAACATAATAGTGTGAGTCCAGTCCATAGTGGATCCAACATAATAGTGAGAGTCCAGTCCATAGTGGATCTAACTTAATAGTGAGAGTCCAGTCCATAGTGGATCTAACATAATAGTGTGAGTCCAGTCCATAGTGGATCCAACATAATAGTGAGAGTCCAGTCCATAGTGGATCTAACTTAATAGTGAGAGTCCAGTCCATAGTGGATCTAACATAATAGTGAGAGTCCAGTCCATAGTGGATCTAACATAATAGTGAGAGTCCAGTCCATAGTGGGGCCAGCAAGAGATCCTGAGTGGAAACAGATCAGTAGCGCATAGACGTCCACAGCTGATGCACAGATGAGTGGTCCACCCTGGATCCCGACTTTTGCCAGCTAGCGCCTCATCTGCAACCCCCCCTCCATTAAGTAGAAGGCGGACATGCTCCGTCAGTGTTTTTCACTGCTGAACACCTTCAAACAGACGCATACTTTGAAGTTAATGTCGCGTGTATTACCACCGTAAAATCGGAGGTTACTGCCAGTTTGAGGGGGTGGGGGGTAAGCCAGTTTGAGGGGGGTGGGGGGTGGGGGGGGTAAGCCAGCAGTGACGTGGGCATGGACGCCCGCACAAGCGTGCCAGCTCAAGTGGTCGCCCGCGGGTGGCGCCTTCAATCGCAGGAGCAGCCCTAACGACATAATGGCTTAATGGGTGTCTGCTTGCAGGAGAAAAGAAAAGACTGATTTGTCAGTGGGGTGGGGGGTAGCTGTAAACCCCCCCCCCCCCCCCCACACCACACACACACACACACACACACCCCGTGATGCTAAAGGATGTTTTTGTGCCAGCTTGTGGTCGTCCTGTGTTTCCCGGGCCAGGATTTATAGCTGTGGGCCGGGGATGTTTGTGTAGGAGATTGGTGCTGGATTTGAGCGTGTTGGGGGGCGGACCTGCTGGGATTTACAACTCGGGATCTGACCTGCACTTAAAAGGGGAGGGGCCGGGTTTGTGCCTGGAGTCGTTGTTTTTAATCACAAATAAAGTCATCGTTGTTGCCGTACTTGATGGAGGTTTCTGAGACTTCTTGGTGTTAGTATTTTAGTAAGATTTTAGTAATGCTTAGTGTTTACTTAACTATCAATCAATCAATCAATCGAAGTTTACTTATACAGCCCTAAATGACGAGTGTCTCAAAGGGCCGCACAAGCCACAAGGACGTCCTCGGCTCAGATCCCACATCGGGGTAAGGAAAAACTCAACCCAATAGGACAATGAGAAACCTTGGAGAGGACCACAGATGTGGGGACCCGAGTGGAACTAGAATAGTTTTGTGAGAGTCCAGTCCATAGTGGATCTAACATAATAGTGAGAGTCCAGTCCATAGTGGATCTGACATAATAGTGAGAGTCCAGTCCATAGTGGATCTAACATAATAGTGAGAGTCCAGTCTTTAGTGGATCTAACATACTAGTAAGGTTCTAGTCCATAGTGGATCTAATATAATAGTGAGGTTCTAGTCCCTAGTGGATCTAATATAATAGTGAGAGTCCAGTCCATAGTGGATCTAACATAATAGTGTGAGAGTCCAGTCCATAGTGTATCTAACATAATAGTGATAGTCCAGTCCATAGTGGATCTAGCATAATAGTGAGAGTCTAGTCCACAGTGGATCTAGCATAATAGTGAGAGTCCAGTCCATAGTGGAACTAACATAATAGTGTGAAAGTCCAGTCCATAGTGGATCCAACACAATAGTGAGAGTCCAGTCCATAGTGGATCTAACATAATAGTGTGAGAGTCCAGTGCATAGTGGATCTAACATAATAGTGTGAGAGTCCAGTCCATAGTGGATCCAGCATAATAGTGAGAGCCCAGTCCATAGTGGATCTAACATAATAGTCAGAGTCCAGTCCATAGTGGATCTAACATAATAGTGAGAGTCCAGTTCATAGTGGATCTAACATAATAGTGAGAGCCCAGTCCATAGTGGATCTAACATAATAGTGAGAGCCTAGTCCATAGTGGATCTGACATAATAGTGTGAGAGTCCAGTGCATAGTGGATCCAGCATAATAGTGAGAGCCCAGTCCATAGTGGATCCAACATAATAGTGAGAGTCCAGTCCATAGTGGATCTAACATAATAGTGAGAGTCCAGTCCATAGTGGATCTAACATAATAGCGTGAGAGTCCAGTCTTTAGTGGATCTAACATAATAGTAAGGTTCTAGTTCATAGTGGACCTAATATAATAGTGAGAGTCCAGTCCATAGTGGATCTAATATGATAGTGAGAGTCCAGTCTATAGTGGATCTGACATAATAGTGAAAGTCCAGTCCACAATGGATCTAGCATAATAGTGAGAGTCCAGTCCATAATCGATCTAACATAATAGTAAGAGTCCCGTCCATAGTGGATCTGACATAATAGTGTGAGAGTCCAGTCCATAGTGGATCTGACATAATAGTGTGAGAGTCCACTCCATAGTGGATCTAGCATAATAGTGAGAGTCCAGTCCATAGTGGATCTAACATAATAGTGAGAGTCCAGTCCATAGTGGATCTAACATAATAGTGAGAGTCCAGTCCATAGTGGATCTAACATAATAGTGAAAGTCCAGTCCATAGTGGATCTAGCATAATAGTGAGAGTCCAGTCCATAGTGGATCTAGCATAATAGTGAGAGTCCAGTCCATAGTGGATCTAACATAATAGTGAGAGTCCAGTCCATAGTGGATCTAACATAATAATGAGAGTCCAGTCCATAGTGGATCTAACATAATAGTGAGAGTCCAGTCCATTGTGGATCTAACATAATAGTGAAAGTCCAGTCCATAGTGGATCTAGCATAATAGTGAGAGTCCAGTCCATAGTGGATGTAACATAATAGTGAGAGTCCAGTCCATAGTGACTCTAACATAATAGTGAGAGTCCAGTCCATAGTGGAACTAACACAATAGTGAGAGTCTAGTCCATAGTGGATCCAACATAATAGTGAGAGTCCAGTCCATAGGGGGGCAGCAGGAGACCATCCCAGGCGGAGACAGGTCAGCAGCGCAGAGACGTCCCCAACCTATGCACAGGCGAGCGGTCCACCCCGGGTCCCGACTTAGGACAGCCAGGGCTTCATCTGTGACCACCGAACCTGTGCCCCCCCTCTCCACGAAGTAGAGGGGGGGCTGAGCAGATAAGAAACAGCAGATCAACTGGTCTAAAAGGGGGGTCTATTTAAAGACTTGATCTTTCAAATTAGGTAGCCTCTCTAACTGTTAGACTACTGGAACCCGAACAGAAAAACGCTCTATAGCCCGCAGACTTTTTTTGGGCTCTTGGAATCACTAATAAGCCGGAGTTCTTTGAACTCTTGTTAAATGAGTTCAAAACCAATTTTAAAGTCTGCTATAGTGTGTTGTCTCAAAAGCAGCCCAACACTGCATGGTGTCAAGAGACCAGCAGCGTGAAGACCATTGAGGACCGGACCTCACACGATGCCGTCTGCCCCCAGGCAGGTAGCTGTTTACTGAGTGCCGGCTGTTTACCGTCTGCTTGGTCGACTGAGCCTCCAAACAAGGAATCCGAAAGACTGCGCAATGTCTCCTCTGTCTTAAAAGAAGTGAGACAAGGGTGTTGGAAGTCCTGCCTGCTGACTCAGTCCGTAGAAAACAATTGCACCTGCCGCTGATGAGCTTGCAGGCAGCTCAGCAGTTCAAAAGTTGTGTTTGTTCTTTTTAATTACGTTCCTCAGCCTCGAGGGTACAGTAATCCTCATTTAGCAGTTTCTCTGTATGAAAATGACAGACTGGAAAAGTCTTGTCAGGTGAGTCAGCAAGCGTCACCAGGCCAGGAATGACACTGTGCATCCTGAAGAAAATGTACATCCGTCAGATTCCAGGCAGAGACCGAGAACGGTTGGGGGGGGGTTAAACACAGCTTACTCTTCTCCGTAAAAAGCCCCCGCAGCTGTTTCTCAAAATGCCGTGGTGTCACCAGAGCTGCCGAGGCTTGTTCCGCGTCACAAGTCCAGACAAGGCTGGCTGATTGCTGGTTGTTATCAGCGAGGAAGGGGCTTTTGGGGGGAGCGCCAGGCCACCTGAAGGTTGGATTAGATTGCTCAAAGGCAAATGCTTGAGCTGACCAATTGTCCCCAGGTTGAGAGGACACTTCATTTATTTTTCCTTACTCCCTACTTAATTAGGCACATTTGCACAATCTGAGAACCAGAACACAAAGCTTATTGAACGAGAAAAGCACTCCAACTTCTGCCGGATCCTATCTCCTAATATCCCCCCAGCCCGACCGACCCAGCCCTTAGAGCCAATCCTTGTCCCGAAGTTACGGATCTGTCTTGCCGACTTCCCTTGCCCGTCTTGTTCTAACAGGCCAGAGGCTGTTCACCTTGGAGACCTGCTGCGGATTTGGGTACGGCCTGGGGCGAGATTTACACCTTCTCCCCCGGATTTTCAAGGGCCGGCGAGAGCTCACCGGACGTCGCCGCAACCGCGACGCTTTCTCTCGGGACGAACCCATTCCAGGGTGCCCTGCCCTTCACACAGAAAAGAGAACTCTCCCCGGGGCCCCCGCCAGCTTCTCCGGGATCGTTTGCGTCACCGCACTGGGCGCCTCGCGGCGCCCATCTCCGCCTGTCCAGGTTCGAGGATCTGAACCCGACTCCCTTTTCGTTCGACCGGGGGCAACGTAGGACATCGTCCCGCCCTTGCGAGGCGGTCGCCCTTTCCTTAGGACCGACTGACCCATGTTCAACTGCTGTTCACATGGAACCCTTCTCCACTTCGGCCTTCAAACTTCTCGTTTGAATATTTTCTACTAAATAGTAAAAGAAATACCGACCGACCCAACCCTTAGAGCCAATCCTTGTCCCGAAGTTACGGATCTGTCTTGCCGACTTCCCTTACCCGCCTTGTTCTAACATGCGAGAGGTTGTTCACCTTGGAGACCTGCTGCGGAGATGGGTACGGCCTGGCGCGAGATTTACACCCAAAGGCCGGCGAGAGCTCACCGGACGTCACCGCAACCGCGACGCTTTCCAGGGCGCGGGCCCCTCTCTCAGGACGAACCCATTCCATGGCGCCCTGCCCTTCACACAGAAAAGAGAACTCTCCCTGGGGCCCCTGCCAGCTTCTCCGAGATCGTTTGCGTCACCGCACTGGGCGCCTCGCGGCGCCGATCTCCCCCTGTCCAGGTTCGAGGATCTGAACCCGACTCCCTTTCGTTCGACCGGGGGCGACGTAGGACATCGCCCCGCCCTTGCGAGGCGGTCGCCCTTTCCTTAGGACCGACTGCTGTTCACATGGAACCCTTCTCCACTTCGGCCTTGAAAGTTCTCGTTTGAATATTTGCTACTAAATAGTAAAATAAATAGTGAATCCAGACGGGGATCTGGATCTGTTATGATCCGCCCCCCCCGGTTTTTGAGTCCTTTTGTGTTTTTTCGATTGTTTTGGACAATCTCTTCGCAGCCGAGTGTGAGGCGACCGGAATGAGAGTCAGCACCTCCAAGTCCGAGTCCATGGTTCTCGCCCGATAAAGGGTGGAGTGCCATCTCCGGGTTGGGGAGTAGACCCTGCCCCAAGTGGAGGAGTTCAAGTACCTCACAATGTTTACAATCATAGCTACTAGCAGCTAGAGCGATTCGGACCGAGAAAGCGACAATTTCCCCATTAATTTGAGCGAGGATGAAAGATTCGTGGATGAGGAAAGTGAGAGTGAAAGACTAGAAAAAAAAAAGGCGATTGCAGTGGGAGCGATTCAGATGTTAATAGACACATTTACTAGGATAATTCTGGAAAATCCCTTATCCGCCTATTGTGTTGCTAGTGTTTTAGTGAGATTATATAGTACCTGAAAGTCGGAGGGGTGTGGCCACGGGTGTAGTGACCGCCAGTGTCTCCGTGGGAGGAGGTAATAGTCCGCAGCATCTGCAGGAGGACGCAGGCTCCGCTCATAACTAGATAGATAGATAGTACTTTATTGATTCCTTCAGGAGAGTTCCTTCAGAAAAATTAAAATTCCAGCAACAGTGTACAGAGTTGAGATCAATTAAAAAACAAGTAAAAAGTAAATAATGGGGGTTTGAATGGAAACAAAATAGAGAAATATTACAAGAATAAAAAATAAAAAGCAACAATGGGAATAAAATGATAAAAATAAGAATATAACAAGACAAAGTAGGCAGTAGTGACCATGTTATGAAAACGTATTGCACTGTTATTGTTTTGCATCCCCTGTCATCCTTGTACCCCCTACGGTAAGTGCCGACTTATTACCACAATTTTCTCACTGAAAACTGCCGGTTGACATGTAATCAGGATCCATGTTCGCTTGACCGCTCTGATCCATAGTAAAGCTTCACCTTCGGGAATTTTAAACAAGGAAACACCGGCTGTGTTTGTGTGGCTAAAGGCTAAAACCTTCCCACCTACAGCTTTCTTCTTTGACGTCTCCATTATTAATTGAAAAAAATAGCAAAAGATTCAGCAACACAGATGTCCAAAATACTGTGTAATTATGCGATTAAATCAAACTACTTATAGCTCGGATCGGGCTGGAAAATAATGTCAGCTATAACCCGAGACGTCATACTGATGTTTTCAACAGGATACTTGGCGGGAAATTTTAAATTGCAATTTAGTAAACTAAAGCGGCCGTATTGGCATGTGTTGCAATGTTAATATTTCATCATTGATATATAAACTATCAGACTGCGTGGTCGCTAGTAGTGGCTTTCAGTAGGACTTTAAGCGTGCCTTAAAGGGGAACATTATCACAATTTCAAAAGGGTTAAAAACAATAAAAAACAGTTCCCAGTGGCTTGTTGTATTTTTTGAAGTTTTTTTCCAAATTTTACCAGTCTCGGAATATCCTTAAATAAAACTTTAAAGTGCCTTATTTTCGTCTCTCTGCGAAGACACTGGCCATTTCCCTGTGACCTCACACAGTGCTGCCAATGTAAACAAACAATGGGAATACCACAGCAAGATATAGCGACATTAGCTCGGATTCAAACTCGGATTTCAACGACTTAAGCGATTCAACAGATTACGCATGTATTGATACAGATGGTCGGAGTATGAAAATACTGAAGAAGAAACTGAAGCTATTGAGCGAATAGCTATTGACGCTATTCATAGCCATAGCATGGCCGAATAGCTGCGTTAGCATCGCCGGTAAAATGTGCGGACCAAACGATCAGGAATTTCGCATCTTGTGACACTGGAGCAACTTAAATCCGTCGATTGGTAAGTGTTTGTTTTGCATTAAATGTGGGTGGAAGGAAACGTAATATAGTTGCAAATGCATCTGCAGGTTATCCATACATCTCTGTGCCATGTCTGCTTCAGCACCGCCGGTAAATAGCATGTTAGCATCGATTAGCTGGCAGTCAACATCAACAAAACTCACCTTTGTGATTTCGTTGACTTAATCGTTGCAAATGCATCTACAGGTTATCCATACATCTCTGTGCCATGTCTGCTTCAGCACCGCCGGTAATTAGCATGTTAGCATCGATTAGCGTAGCATGTTAGCAGCGATTAGCTGGCAGTCAACGTCAACAAAACTCACCTTTGTGAATCCGTTGACTTTATAGTTGCAAATGCATCTGCAGGTTATCCATACATATCTGTGCCATGTCTGCTTCAGCACCGCCTGTAAATAGCATGTTAGCATCGATTAGCTGGCAGTCAACATCAACAAAACTCACCTTTGTGATTTTGTTGACTTTATAGTTGCAAATGCATCTGCAGGTTATCCATACATCTCTGTGCCATGTCTGCCTTAGCATCGCCGGTCAAATGTGGAGACACTCTGGCACATTCAATGGGGGTCTGGCGGCAGACACTTTGGCATCTTCGTGCCAGTGGTGCAACTTGAATCCCTCCCTGTTAGTGTTGTTACACCCTCCGACAACACACCGACGAGGCATGATGTCTCCAAGGTTCCAAAAAATAGTCCAAAAAACGGAAAATAACAGAGCTGAGACCCGGTGTTTGTAATGTGTTGAAAATGAAAATGGCGGGTGTGTTACCTCGGCGACGACACATTCTGACGTCATCGCCTCCAGCGCGATAAACAGAAAGGCGTTTAATTCGCCAAAATTCACCCATTTAGAGTTCGGAAATGGGTTAAAAAAATAGACGGTCTTTTTTCTGCACCATCAAGGTATATATTGACGCTTACATAGGTCTGCTGATAATGTTCCCCTTTAAAGTCGCACCCTAAGGGGATAAGACGGCTGCGTCTGAGCCGCACATGCGATGGCGAGCTGAGAACAGGGGGTTGTGTCGGTACAGTAGGGATCTTCCTATTGACAACGCACCCCCCCACCCCTCTTTTCTGCCTGCTATCTCTGGCAAAACAATGCCTCCCCCCCCCCCCCCCCCCCCCCCACTTTAACCCCCCCACTTCCAACCAGCAACTATATCAGGCAGCACATTTCCAGGGCGCCTTTTTTGATGTCATTGTCGTGACAAAACCACTTACGGCTGATTTCCAGGGGCTTTTCTCTCCGCGCTGTCACGCGCGGGGCCTTCTGCACTGAACAATGGCGGCCGTCAGCGAGAACTGTCACATAGAATTGGACCTCACGGCTTGATTCCGTTTTTTTTTTTTTTTTAGTTAGATTTTTTTGGAGGGGGGAATTGGGGTTGCATTGGGGCAACACTAAATGGTCCCTAGTGTTTGAATGTGAGTGCGAATGTTGTCTGTCTATCTGTGTGTGCCCTGCGACGAGGTGGCGACTTGTCCAGGGTGTACCCCGCCTTCCGCCCGATTGTAGCTGAGATAGGCGCCAGCCCCCCCCCCCCCCCCCCCGCAACCCCAAAAGGGAATAAGCGGTAGAAAATGGATGGATAAGCCAGGTGTCGCCAACCACAAGCCGGCATGTTTAGTTTAGTTATTTTCTGTTAGTTTGGACTCCCTTTGTTGTTCGTGCACCTTGTGAGTTAGTTTGGTCACCATGGTAACGTATTAATTTCACCTGCTGCAGGTATGTTCATTACTTTCTTATTTAAGCCTGCTGTGTCCCGTCAGTTGGTCTTTGTCCCTAGTTTGTGGTTAGCAACTGTTACGTTGGTTTGTTCTCGATTTCTTGTTCCCTGATCCTGTGCTAATGTTAGCATTAGCTTCTGTGCGTTTCGGCACGCATTTCTTTTGTTCTTTTCGTCTGTTTTTGCTGTTTTCGGACAACCTTACCTTTTACGTTGTTGTCCGGAGTGTCTATGTTTGCACTGGAGGAACGATCCCGCATTAAAATGCGATTAAAATGGCACATTCAGACTAGAGATGTCCGATAATGGCTTTTTTGCCGATATTCCGATATTGTCCAATCCTTAATTACCGATTTCAATATCAACCGATACCGATATATACACTCGTGGAATTAACACATTGTTATGCCTATAACAAGGAGAGGTTGAGGGGGGGGGTAGTGGGGGGTGTAGATTGTAGCGACCCGGAAGAGTTAGTGCTGCAAGGGATTCTGGGTATTTGTTCTGTTGTGTTACGGTGCGGCTGTTCTCCCGAAATGGGTTTTTCCATTCTTGTAGAGTGTGGGTATTGTTAAGATCCGCTGCCCGGATCATTTGTTATTTGGATTTTTGAGTTTGTTTGTGCACTTCCTGATTTGTTCTGTCGCCATGGTTGCATATTTGTTTCCGGACTCTCGCTTGTTTGTTGATTACCATCCTTATTTAAGCCTGCATTTTTTGTGACTGGTTCTCGCATCCTAGCCTTTGTTTCCCACAACAAGTGACGACGCTAACTCCCGACATTGGTAAACCTGTTTTTGTACTTCTTAGCTTCCACCATATTCCTGTGTTTAGTTCCCTAGCTTCTATGCCAGCGCTTTTGGTTTGCTTTTTCTGCCTAGCACCAGGGTTTTTGTTCCCAGCCTGTTTTTAGTTAAATAAACCATTATTTCTTACCTTGTTTGGTGTGGGTATATTTTAGCGTCCCGGAAGGGTTAGTGCTGCAAGGGGTTCTGGGTATTTGTTCTGTTGTGTTACGGTGCGGATGTTCTCCCAAAATGTATTTTTCATTTTTGTTTGGTGTGGGTATATTGTAGCGTCCCGGAAGAGTTAGTGCTGCAGGGGTTCTGAGTATTTGTTCCGTTATGTTCATGATGTGTTACGATATGAATGTTCTCCCGAAATGTGTTTGTCATTCTTGTTTGTTGTGGGTATATTGTAGCGTCCCGGAAGAATTAGTGCTGCAAGGAGTTTTGGGTATTTGTTCTGTTGTGTTTATGTTGTGTTATGGTGCGGATGTTCTCTTGAAATGTATTTGTCATTCTTGTTTGGTGTGGGTATATTGTAGCGTTCCGGAAGAGTTAGTGCTGCAATTGGTTCTGGGTATTTCTTCTGTTGTGTTACGATGTGGATGTTCTCCCCAAATGTGTTTGTCATCCTTATTTGGTGTAGGTGTATTGTAGCGTCCCGGAAGAGTTAGTGCTGCAAGGGGTTCTGGGTATTTGGTCTGTTGTGTTACGGTGCGGATGTTCTCCCGAAATGTGTTTTTCATTCTTGTTTGGTGTGGGTATATTGTAGCGTCACGGAAGAGTTAGTGCTGCAAGGAGTTCTGGGTATTTGTTCTGTTGTGTTACGGTGCGGATGTTCTCCCGAAATGTTTGTCATTCTTGTTTTGGTGTGGGTTCACAGTGTGGCGCATATTTGCAACACTGTTAATGTTGTTCATACGGCCACCCTCAGTGTGACCCATATGGCTGTTGACCAAGTGTGCCTTGCATTCACTTGTGTGTGTGTGTGTGAAAAGCCGTAGATATTATGTGATTGGGCCGGCACGCAATATTTTTTTCTGCGTGGAATTTCGGAGAAATTCAAGAGAATTCGGGAGTCACTCAGGAAAATCGGTAGGGTTGGGAAGTATATGACTGGGACACGTTTAACTGCTTACGTCCGTGTAACCACTCCGTACAGCGGCGTTTTAAAAAGTCATACATTTTACTTTTTGAAACCGATACCGATAATTTCCGATATTACATTTTAAAGCATTTATCGACATCTCTAATAGAAAGCATGTTTTTCAACTACTGGCGGACGGGTACTTTTCAGTTACAGTACCGAATATGATTCATTAGTATGGCATTGTTTTAATGCATTGTTTTAATTAGACATTTTGCTTTCTATACAATGGATTTAGAGCTACTGACCCTTTGCAAACCTTGTCTTTCCTACTAGAAGGAAATAAGCGTTGTTTGCTCGTCTAGTACTGATGCATCAACTCTATTATTATGCCAAACAACCAAGTTATGTGCATGCTCACGTTTTCTTTGATTGTGAAGCTCTTCAAGCAGCAGGCAGCATGTGTAAAGTCCTGGTGGGGGGGGGAGAAGGGCGGGCTTCAAAGTGCGACTCTCCAGGGCTCGGGTGTTAGGGTCCTTTGGGGTGGAGCAGGTGAGCCTCCTGACACCTTTGCTCTATAATCTTGGAAGGGGGTGACGAGGGTCTCGACTCTCTGGACAGCAAGGTGAAGTCTGAGGGTTCCTCTTCCAGCTGCATGGAGCGCTGGTGGTGGTTTTGGTGGTGGTTTTGGAGCCAACATCCAGCCCTTCAGTTTCACTCCCAATATAACTCCTTCAGTCATTCATTACATTCATTCGGCTCTTAAAGGGAAACAACATCAATCAATCGATCATCCATCCATCCATTTTCTACCGCTTGTCCCTTTTGGGTTCGCTGGAGCCTATCTCAGCTGCATCCGGGCGGTAGGCGGGGCACACCCTGGACAAGTCGCCACCTCATCACAGGGCCAATCATCCATCCATCCATCCATTTTCTACCGCTTATTCCCTTTTGGGGTCGCGGAGGGTGCTGGCGCCTATCTCAGCTACAATCGGGCGGAAGGCGGGGTACACCCTGGACAAGTCGCCACCTCATCGCAGGGCCAACACAGATAGACAGACAACATTCACACTCACATTCACACACTAGGGACTATTTAGTGTTGCCAATCAACCTATCCCCAGGTGCATGTCTTTGGAAGTGGGAGGGGCCTATCCCCAGGTGCATGTCTTTGGAGGTGGGAGGGGCCTATCCCCAGGTGCATGTCTTTGGAGGTGGGAGGGGCCTATCCGCAGGTGCATGTCTTTGGAGGTGGGAGGAAGCCGGAGTACCCGGAGGGAACCCACGCATTAACGGGGAGAACATGCAAACTCCACACAGAAAGATCCCGAGCCTGGACTGCAGGACCTTCGTATTGTGAGGCAGACGCACTAACCCCTCTGCCACCGTGAAGCCCCAGGGCCAATCAATCAATGTTTATTTATATAGCCCTAAATGAGGGGTGCTCACACTTTTTCTGCAGGCGAGCTTCTTTTTAATTGACCAAGTCGAGGAGAGCTACCTCATTCATATTTATAATTTATATGTATCTATTTATGAAAGAGACATTTTTGTTAACAGGTTTAACTCTTATCTTACTGATAGGATGCAGTGTGTCTCCCATAACAATGTGACCTCGGACTACGTTAAGGTAACGTGTGGAGTTCCCCAGGGTTCGGTCCTTGGCCCTGCACTCTTCAGCATCTACATGCTGCCGCTAGGTGACATCATACGCAAATACGGTGTTAACTTTCACTGTTATCCTGATGACACCCAACTCTACATGCCACTAAAGCTGACCAACACGCCGGATTATAGTCAGCTGGAGGCGTGTCTTAATGAAATTAAACAATGGATGTCCGCTAACTTTTTGCAACTCAACGCCAAAAAAACGGAAATGCTGATTATCGGTCCTGCTAGACACCGACCTCTATTTAATAATACAACTCTAACATTTGACAACCAAACAATTAAACAAGGCGACACAGTAAAGAATCTGGGTATTATCTTCCACCCAACTCTCTCCTTTGTGTCACACATTAAAAGCGTTACTAAAACGGCCTTCTTTCATCTCCGTAATATCGCTAAAATTCGCTCCATTCTGTCCACTAAAGACGCTGAGATCATTATCCATGCGTTTGTTACGTCTCGTCTCGATTACTGTAACGTATTATTTTCGGGTCTCCCCATGTCTAGCATTAAAAGATTACAGTTGGTACAAAATGCGGCTGCTAGACTTTTGACAAGAACAAGAAAGTTTGATCACATTACGCCTGTACTGTATATACCTTTATATACATATATACATACATATATACCTATACTGTATATACCTTTATATACATACATACATACATATATACCTGTACTGGCTCACCTGCACTGGCTTCCTGTGCACTTAAGATGTGACTTTAAGGTTTTACTACTTACGTATAAAATACTACACGGTCTAGCTCCATCCTATCTTGCCGATTGTATTGTACCATATGTCCCGGCAAGAAATCTGCGTTCAAAGGACTCCGGCTTATTAGTGATTCCCAAAGCCCAAAAAAAGTCTGCGGGCTATAGAGCGTTTTCTGTTCGGGCTCCAGTACTCTGGAATGCCCTCCCGGTAACAGTTCGAGATGCCACCTCAGTAGAAGCATTTAAGTCTCACCTTAAAACTAATTTCTATACTCTAGCCTTTAAATAGACCTCCCTTTTAGACCAGTTGATCTGCCACTTCTTTTCTTTTTTCTCCTATGTCCCAACCCCCCCTTGTGGAGGGGGTCCGGTCCAATCCGGTGGCCATGTACTGCTCGCCTGTGTATCGGCTGAGGACATCTCTGCGCTGCTGATCCGCCTCCGCTTGGGATGGTTTCCTGCTGGCTCCGCTGTGAACGGGACTCTCACTGCTGTGTTGGATCCGCTTTGGACTGGACTCTCGCGTCTGTATTGTATCCATTATGGATTGAACTTTCACGGTATCATGTTCCAACTATGGTGGGATCACACTCCTCAGCCTTCCCGGTAAGGTTTATTCAGGTGTACTGGAGAGGAGACTACGCCGGATAGTCGAACCTCGGATTTAGGAGGAACAGCGTGGTTTTCGTCCTGGTCGTGGAACTGTGGACCAGCTCTACACTCTCCGCAGGGTTCTTGAGGGTGCATGGGAGTTTGCCCAACCAGTCTACATGTGCTTTGTGGACTTGGAGAAGGCATTGGACCGTGTCCCTCGGGAAGTCCTGTGGGGAGTGCTCAGAGAGTATGGGGTATCGGACTGTCTTATTGTGGCGGTCCGCTCCCTGCATGATCAGTGTCAGAGCTTGGTCCGCATTGCCGGCAGTAAGTCGGACACGTTTCCAGTGAGGGTTGGACTCCGCCAAGGCTGTCCTTTGTCACCGATTCTGTTCATAACTTTTATGGACAGAATTTCTAGGCGCAGTCAAGGCGTTGAGGGATGCCGGTTTGGTGACCGCAGGATTAGGTCTCTGCTTTTTGCAGATGATGTGGTCCTGATGGTTTCATCTGACCGGGATCTTCAGCTCTCACTGGATCGGTTCGCAGCTGAGTGTGAAGCGACCAGAATGAGAATCAGCACCTCCAAGTCCGAGTCCATGGTTCTCGCCCGGAAAAGGGTGGAATACCATCTCCGGGTTGGGGAGGAGACCCTGCCCCAAGTGGAGGAGTTCAAGTACCTAGGAGTCTTGTTCACGAGTGAGGGAAGAGTGGATCGTGAGATCGACAGGCGGATCGGTGCGGCGTCTTCAGTAATGCGGACGTTGTATTGATCGGTTGTGGTGAAGAAGGAGCTGAGCCGGAAGGCAAAGCTCTCAATTTTCCGGTCCATCTACGTTCCCATCCTCACCTATGGTCATGAGCTTTGGGTCATGACCGAAAGGATAAGATCACGGGTACAAGCGGCCGAAATGAGTTTCCAGGTCTCTCCCTTAGAGATAGGGTGAGAAGCTCTGCCATCCGGGAGGAACTCAAAGTAAAGCCGCTGCTCCTCCACATGGAGAGGAGCCAGATGAGGTGGTTTGGGCATCTGGTCAGGATGCCACCCGAACGCCTCCCTAGGGAGGTGTTTAGGGCACGTCCAACCGCTAGGAGGCCACGGGGAAGACCCAGGACACTTCGGGAAGACTATGTCTCCCGGCTGGCCTGGGAACGCCTCGGGATCCCCCGGGAAGAGCTAGACGAAGTGGCTGGGGAGAGGGAAGTCTGGGTTTCCCTGCTTAGGCTGTTGCCTCCGCCACCCGACCTCGGATAAGCGTAAGAAGATGGATGGATGGATGGTATCATGTTAGACCCGCTCGACATCCATTGCTTTCCTCCTCTCCAATGTTCTCATAGTCATCATTGTCACCGACGTCCCACTGGGTGTGAGTTTTCCTTGCCCTTATGTGGGCCTACCGAGGATGTCGTAGTGGTTTGTGCAGCCCTTTGAGACACTAGTGATTTAGGGCGATATAAGTAAACATTGATTGATATCACACCAAAGCAATTAAATACGTTTTTGCCGACTTCTTGTGCTCAAAATGCACTGCCCAAATAAAGGCTCGAGACATCAGGTCCCCTGTGAAACCTTAGATTTTGCAGCTCAGTGCAATAGAATGTTAGACCTTTATAGTTACTTGAACTCTTTTATTTTGTTTTCTCCCAGAATGATGTTGCATTGAAGCGTTAATCCCGATGAATGGAGTCGTCATGACGCAACAATGACAAGTGTGCATGGGTGCCGCTCTGCAGACAAAAGCCCTGTTGTCCCCACAGAGGCACAAAAATCACGTCGCCTCAGAGTGACTTGTTGTTTTTTTTCAACAACAGCCGTCTTCCACTGGCGCTGTGAAGAAACAGCAGAGGCGTTTTGTTGCAACTTTTTTTTCTTGCCTTCCAGACTTTCACCTCTAAAACACAACATGTGTGTTAGGCTGACTGTTTTCCAAGTTCCTGTTTGTTTGTTCTATTTTAAAACCTTCTTGTCTGATCCCGACTTATAAGTTCCGCCCTTCCTCCCCTTCTATGTGTGTGTTTCCCACATGTGTGATTACATGCTTCAACAGACTTTGTTGTCATACACCAGCCGGCCAGTAGAGGGCCACAACAAGAAAGGCCAAACACAACGGGTTGGTTCTTTACTAGCATTCAAAAAAGCGGTTATTCATCCTCTCCTTAAAAGACCTAACCTCGATCCTGACCTCATGGTAATCTCACCTTCCCTTTATTTCAAAAATCCTCGAAAAAATTGTTGCGGGGCAGTTAAAAGAACACTTAGCGTCTAACAATCCATGTGAAAGCTTTCAATCCGGTTTCAGGGCAAATCACTCTCGCAAAAATGACTAATGATCTATTGCTAACGATGGATTCTGATGCGTCATCTATGTTGCTGCTCCTCGATCTCAGCGCTGCTTTCGATACCGTCGATCATAATATTTTATTTGAACGTATCAAAACACGGATTGGTATGTCGGACTTAGCCCTGTCTTGGTTTAACTCTTATCTTACTGATAGGATGCAGTGCGTCTCCCATAACAATGTGACCTCGGACTACGTTAAGGTAACGTGTGGAGTTCCCCAGGGTTCGGTCCTTGGCCCTGCACTCTTACACGCCAGACTGTAGTCAGCTGAAGGCGTGTCTTAATGAAATCAAACAATGGATGTCCGCTAACTTTTTGCAACTCGACGCCAAAAAAACGGAAATGCTGATTATCGGTCCTGCTAGACACCGACCTCTTTAATAATACAACTCTAACATTTGACAACCAAACAATTAAACAAGGCGACACGGTAAAGAATCTGGGTATTATCTTTGACCCTACTCTCTCCTTTGAGTCACACATTAAAAGCGTTACTAAAACGGCCTTCTTTCATCTCCGTAATATCGCTAAAATTCGCTCCATTCTGTCCACTAAAGACGCCGAGATCATTATCCATGCGTTTGTTACGTCTTGCCTCGACTACTGTAACGTATTATTTAGGGCTACATAAGTAAACATTGATTGATTGATTGATTGATTTACCTCCTTCTTCGGTTGGAACTTTGCCATTAAGAATAATTGAATGCCATCCATCCATCCATCTTCTTCTGCTTATCCGGGGTCGGGTCTCGGGGGCAGCAGCCTAAGCAGGGAAGCCCAGACTTCCCTATCTCCAGCCACTTCGTCCAGCTCTTCCCGAGGAGGTCCCAGGCCAGCCGGTAGACATAGTCTTCCCAACGTGTCCAGGGTCTTCCCCGTGGCCTCCTACCGGTTGGACGTGCACTTAACACCTCCCTCGAGAGACGTTCAGGTGGCATCCTGACCAGATGCCCGAACCACCTCATCTTGATCCTCTCCATGCGGAGGAGCAGAGGCTTTACTTTGAGTTCCTCCTGGATGACAGAGCTTCTCACCCTATCCCTAAGGGCCTCTTGTACCCGTTATCTTGTCCTTTCAGTCATAACCCAAAGCTCATGACCGTAGGTGAGGATGGGAACGTAGATCGACCGGTAAATTGAGAGCTTTTCCTTCCGGCTCAGCTCTGTCTTCACCACAACGGATCGATACGGCGTCCGCATTACTGAAGACGCCGCACCGATCCGCCTGTCGATCTCACAATCCACTCTTCCCTCGCTCGTGAACAAGACTCCGAGGTACTTGAACTCCTCCACTTGGGGCAGGGTCTCCGATTAATTGATTGTTCCCTGAGAAATGAGGGGTAATAGTAAAACAACATGTGTCCATGTACTAAACCAGTCCGATTCCTCAAAGTACTTTGGCCATAAATAAGCCTCCTACAACCCATGGAAACACCTTATCCCGATCGTGTTCGGTTTTTGAAAAGTCGGAGTAACACACTTGGATTATGCGGCTGAAAACCAGATCTCTTGAGAGGGTGTGTGCGGCCGGAGAGGACTCTTCTTAAGTTAAAGTTGTACTTGTTGTACTCTACCAACCGGCAAAGCTCGGTTGGTAGAGTGACCGTGCCAGCAACTTGAGGGTTGCAGGTTCGATTCCCACTTGTGCCATCCTAGTCACTGCCGTTGTGTCCTTGGGCAAGACACTTTACCCACCTGCTCCCAGTGCCACCCGCACTGGTTTAAATGTTACTTAGATATTGGGTTTCACTATGTAAAGCGCTTTGAGTCACTTGAGAAAAGCGCTATATAAATATAATTCACTTCACTTGTTTAGCGCTTTTCTACCTTTACGGTACTCAAAGCGCTTTGACACTACTTCCACATTTACCCATTCACCCACTGATGGAGGGAGCTGCCATGCAAGGCGCTAACCAGCACCCATCAGGAGCAAGGGTGAAGTGTCTTGCTCAAGGACACAACGGATGTGACGAGGTTGGTACTAGGTGGGGATTGAACCAGGGACCCTCCGGTTGCGCACGACCACTTTTACACTGCGCCACGCCGTCCCTACATACACACATATTATATTAATATAATGGATATAAATCATTAATGATTTATATAATTGGATATTAAAATTATGTGAAAGTTTGACTCCCAGCTTGTTTACTTCAGTGACTACCTCCTTAAAGTCAATCAGTTCAATTATAAAGTATTGAATGTTTTGCACTGCAGGGATTTTTATATAGGTGTACATTTTAAATTATGTATTGTGCTTGGACAGTTTTTAATACTACTCAAAGAGCAGGTTGTGTTTTGTGTGAGTTTTTATGTTAGTTTATTTGTGCCATGATTGGGCCGTATTTACAAATAGTGGTTCTGTGCGCACTTCAAAGTGCAATTCATGGTCATTGACCTGAATTACTCAAATTTTCCTGAAAGACAGCGACTGACCTGCAGCAATTATACTGTCAGATACTCAATTTAACATTAAGGCGGGCCAAAACAAGTAGTTTAGACATACGGTAGTTATGTCTAAGCTTAAAGTACCAATGATTGTCACACACACACTAGGTGTGGGGAAACTTGTCCTCTGCATTTGACCCAGCCCCTTGTTCACCCCCTGGGAGGTGAGGGGAGCAGTGGGCGTGCCCTGGAATTAATTTTGGTGATTTAACCCCCAATTCCATCCCTTGATGCTGAGTGCCAAGCAGGGAGGTAATGGGTCCCATTTTTACAGTCTTTGGTATGACTCGGCTCGGTTTGAACTCACGACCTACCCATCTCAGGGCGGACACTCTAACCCAGGGGTGCCCACACTTTTTCTGCAGGCGAGCTACTTTTCAATTGACCAACTCAAGGGGATCTACCTCATTTATATATATCATTTATATTTATTTATTTATGAAAGAGACATTTTTCTAAACAAGTGAAATGTGTTTAATGATAATACAAGCATGTGTAACACATATAGATGTCTTTCTTTCACGAAGACAAGAATATAAGTTGGTGTATTACCTGATGCTGATGACTTGCATTGATTGGAATCAGACAGTAATGATGATAACGCCCACATTTTCAAATGGAGGAGAAAAAAAGTTGTCCTTTCTGTACAATACCACATGAAAGTGGTTGGTTTTCGGCATCTAATTCATCCAGCTTCCATACACTTTACAAGAAAAACATTGGCGGCAAATTCCGTAGCTTGCTTGATTGACATTCACGGCACCCGAGGGTCTTGTGAGATGACGCTGGCTGCTGCCAGTTCATTATTATGAAAAAATGGCCGAGAGGAAGGCGAGAAACACTTTTTATTTCAACAGACTTTCGCGCCGTCCCTTCCGTCAAAACTCTAAAGGCCGACTGCACATTTCCTGTCTTCACAATAAAAGCCCTGCTTCATGCTGCCTGCGCTAACAAAATAAGAGTCTCTGAGGGATCACTTGTGCACGCCAGTTTTCCGAGACTCTGTATTTAGTTAGCGCAGGCAGCATGAATACAAGCACACACTTAATTGAGATTTACTTGAGCCTTCTGTTTACATTATTAGCATATCTACTGTGGCTAAGCAGACTTTTGCTAAAAGGACAATAATTAATTTGTTGTGGGTTTATCCACTTTAATGCACTTTATTTTTTTTTTTGGAATGCATGTTTTGTTTGAAGGCCTAATATAAATGAAAAACTTTGTGCTTTTTTTGAAAAGCAAAGGTTACTGGAATATTAAAAACATTTTAATATTCAATAAAAAATTACTTTATTTGAAAAACATGTCTAAATATTTATTCTAGGCTATTTATGCAATATTAAAAAAATTGTGAAAAACTGCATTCATTATTCGGCTTCGGTCACAAATTTTCATTTCGGTGCATCCCTAGTCTATAGTTATTTAAGTATAAGCATTTAAGTCTCACCTTAAAACTCATCTGTATACTCTAGCCTTTAAAAAGACCTCCTTTTTAGACCAGTTGATCTGCCGCTTCTTTTCTTTCTCCTATGTCCCCCCCTCCCTTGTGGAGGGGGTCCGGTCCGATGACCATGGATGAAGTATATTGCTGTCCAGAGTCGAGACCCAGGATGGACCGCTCGTCGGGACCCAGGATGGACCGCTCGCCTGTATCGGTTGGGGACATCTCTACGCTGCTGATCCGCTTGAGATGGTTTCCTGTGGACGGGACTCGCTGCTGTCTTGGATCCGCTTGAACTGAACTCTCGCGGCTGTGTTGGAGCCACTATGGATTGAACTTTCACAGTATCATGTTAGACCCGCTCGACATCCATTGCTTTCGGTCCCCTAGAGGGGGGGGGGTTGCCCACATCTGAGGTCCTCTCCAAGGTTTCTCATAGTCAGCATTGTCACTGGCGTCCCACTGGGTGTGAGTTTTCCTTGCCCTTTTGTGGGTTCTTCCGAGGATGTTGTAGTCGTAATGATTTGTGCAGTCCTTTGAGACATTTGTGATTTGGGGCTATATAAATAAACATTGATTGATTGATTGATTGATTATTTAATAGAAGGTTTATCTCCAAATATCTCGAATATATTTATTCTTAATGAGTAAAAAGCCAATTAACTATGTTTTAAATCCATGCATATTGTGTGCTCAAAGGAGAGAGATTAGCAGGTGCCAAGTGACTTTTTTTTCTTCTGGTTGCAAAGACCAAAAGAATTCCAAGAATGAGTGTGACTCTGTGACTTGGAATCGAGCGCCAAGGGGGCGCTGACTAACCGATGAAAACACACCGCGGCAAACCGTCCGCCAGGCTGGGATTTGAGTCGATCTATTGTTCCTTCCTTCCGTTGACCTGCTCCTCCTTTTTTTTCCTCGTCCTTTTCCCCCCCAGAGCTGGAAGAGGGTCTCCAGCAGGCAGTTCAGGAGCGCCTGGCGGAGCTGCTGCGCGTCCTCAAGGCCGTCATCGGCAAGCATCGGGCCCTCAACTCGGCGGACATCCTGGGGAAGGCCGGCACGGTCATCGCCAAGGTGAAAGGTCGGTGCTGCTGCTGCTAAAAAAAAAACCCAACAAAAAAAAACACCCTCACGAGTTTTTAGGACTTATGGGGATCATATTTAGTACTTGCATGTTTGGCCTAGAAATGTCACCTCACACTCACCTGCCCTGTTCTGCATAGCAACAGTGAGCCAAAGTATGCAAGCGGTGTTGCAATGCGTTGCATGCCAGAGAGGAAACATTGTACTTCAATTACACCGCAGAATGGCTCGCATCCAAGCTAATTACAAACCCCGTTTCCATATGAGTTGGGAAATTGTGTTTGATGTAAATATAAACGGAATACAATGATTTGCAAATCATTTTCAACCCATATTCAGTTGAATATGCTACAAAGACAACATATTTGATGTTCAAACTCATAAACTTTATTTTTTTTTTGCAAATAATAATTAACTTAGAATTTCATGGCTGCAACACATGCCAAAGTAGTTGGGAAAGGGCATGTTCACCACTGTGTTACATCACCTTTTCTTTTAGCAACACTCAATAAACGTTTGGGAACTGAGGAAACTAATTGTTCAAGCTTTGAAAGTGGAATTCTTTCCCGTTCTTGTTTTATGTAGAGCTTCAGTCGTTCAACAGTCCGGGGTCTCTGCTGTCGTATGTTACGCTAACACATTTTCCATGGGAGACAAGTCTGGACTGCAGGCGGGCCAGGAAAGTACCCGCACTCTTTTTTTTTTTTTTACGAAGCCACGCTGTTGTAACACGTGCTGAATGTGGCTTGGCATTGTCTTGCTGAAATAAGCAGGGGCGTCCATGAAAAAGACGGCGCTTAGATGTTGTTCCAAAACCTGTATGTACCTTTCAGCATTAATTGTTGCGATCTGCTGCTCAGATCTTCACATGTTTGTTTTTTCATTCTCAGTCTGACCCGTTTATTTCCTGTTTTTGTCCATCACTATGGTTACAGTCCACCTGTTAGTCTCGCCCCGCACACCTGCTACTAATTTTCACCCTCCTATTTAAGATCACCTTTTCTGTTTACTCATTCTCGGATAACTAATTTGCCCACGCGCAACAGTGACGGCTCTCATCATTCTATGTATGTATTTTCTCACTAGCTCTCATGCTAAGCCACTTCATTTTCCAGCTTTCATGCTGAATATTTTTGTTTACCCTTTTGTGTCCTCGTACCAAGTTTTAGTTTTCCTTGTGTTTCACGCTAGCGTCTTTTGTTTACCTTTTCTCTTTACACCAGTGTTTTTGTTCATATTATTAAATAAATACCCTTTAACTTACCTTGTTGTGTTCATCGCTTCGGCGCATCCCTGGAAAAACCACACCGGCATTACCATGCCGAAGAAGAGTCTTCACATTAATGGTGCCTTCACAGATGTGCAAGTTACCCATGCCTTGGGCACTAATGCACCCCCATACCATCACAGATGCTGGCTTTTGAACTTTGCGTCAATAACAGTCTGGATGGTTCGCTTCCCCTTTGGTCCGGATGACACGATGTTGAATATTTCCAAAAACAATTTGAAATGTGGACTCTTCAGACCACAGAACACTTTTCTGCTTTGCATCAGTCCATCCTGGATGATCTCAGGCCCAGAGAAGCCGGCGGCGTTTCCGGATGTTGTTGATAAATGGCTTTCTTTTTGCATAGTAGAGCTTTAACTTGCACTTACAGATGTAGCGACGAACTGTATTTAGTGACAGTGGTTTTCTGAAGTGTTCCTGAGCCCATGTGGTGATATCCTTTAGAGATTGACGTCGGTTTTTGATACAGTGCCGTCTGAGGGATCGAAAGTCACCGTCATTCAATGTTGGTTTCCGGCCATGCCGCTTACGTGGAGTGATTTCTCCAGATTCTCTGAACCTTTTGATGATATTATGGAGCGTATATGTTGAAATCCCTAAATTTCTTGCAATTGCACTTTGAGAAAACGTTGTTCTTAAACTGTTTGACTATTTGCTCACGCAGTTGTGGACAAAGGGGTGTACCTCGACCCATCCTTTCTTGTGAAAGACTGAGCATTTTTTTTGGGAAGCTGTTTTTATACCCAATCATGGCACCCACCTGTTCCCAATTAGCCTGCACACCTGTGGGATGTTCCAAATAGGTGTGTGATGAGCATTCCTCAACTTTATCAGTATTTATTGCCACCTTTCCCAACTTTGCAGCAGTGTTTCAGAGGTAGCGACATGGGTAACATTAGCCGTGATGCTAACGGTGTGGTGCGGGTGGTAATATGAAAGAGAGAAGGTGCCAATCTGATAACAAATGGAGGAAGGATTTATTACCAAGAAAAACAGCATGGGGTCCATCGTCTGGCGGCGGTTTCAAAATGTTCAGCATTTATGCGGCAAAAGCGTTGCTACAAAAAGTAGCAGCACTGCTAATATGTAGCATCATTTGAAAAGCCACCCGCGAGGGACCAGAGAGTGCTTGAAACTCCACATATCAACATCTTCGTTCGGAGCCACACCCACAAAATGCCGAAGCAAAAATTTCCGGATCAACACCGTATGAAAAAAAAATCTATAACAGAAGGAGATAACGTCTGCAAGAACCTACCACAGAACAAAGTGTGAAGTGAAGTGAATTATATTTATATAGCGCTTTTTCTCTAGTGACTCAAAGCGCTTTATATAGTGAAACCCAATATCTAAGTTACATTTCAACCAGTGTGGGTGGCACTGGGAGCAGGTGGGTAAAGTGTCTTGCTCAAGGACACAACGGCAGTGAATAGGATGGCGGATGCGGGAATCAAACCTGCAACCCTCAAGTTGCTGGCACGGCCGCTCTACCAACCGAGCTAAACCCGACATGCTCCATTTGATTTCCTATTATGCAGCTCAATTTTATTTGACAGTTTTTGAAATATCTTGTGGCCCTGCGATGAGGTGGCAACTTGTCCAAGGTGTACCCCGCCTTCCGCCCGATTGTAGCTGAGATAGGCGCCAGCGCCCCCCGCGACCCCGAAAGGGAATAAGCGGTAGAGAATGGATGGATGGATGGATGAAATATCTTGTGTGACTTTGAAACGCCGCAAAACTTAGCACCATTTGAAAAGTCACTTGCTCGAGAATGAAGAGTGCTTGAAACTCTACATGTCAACATCTCCGGCCGGTGCCACACCCACAAAATGCAGAAGCAACGATTTCCAGATCAACACCGTATTAAAAAAAACGTCAATAACTGAAGGAGATAACGTTCGCAGGAACCTATTATACGCTTGTTTTTATTTTCCCTCCACCCGTCCACTTCGTCCAGCTCCTCCCGGGGGATCTCGAGGTGTTCCCAGGCCAGCCAGGAGACATAGTCTTCCCAACGTGTCCTGAGTCTTCCCCGTGGCCTCCTACCGGTCGGACGGGCCCTAAAAACCTCCTTAGGGAGGCGTTCGGGTGGCATCCTGACCAGATGCCCGAACCACCTCATCTGGCTCCTCTCCACGTGGAGGAGTTGAACTCCTCCTGGATGACAAAGCTCCTCACCCCTATCTCTAAGGGAGAGACCCGCCACCCGGCGGAGGAAACTCATTTCGGCCGCTTGTACCCAGGATTTTGTCCTTTCGGTCAAAACCCAAAGCTTATGACCATAGGTGAGGATGGGAACGTAGATCGACCGGTAAATTGAGAGCTTTGCCTTCCGGCTCAGCTCCTTCTTTACTACAACGGATCGATACAGCGTCTGCATTACTGAAGACGCCGCACCGATCCGCCTGTCGATCTCACCATCCACTCTTCCTTCACTCGTGAACAAGACTCCCAGGTACTTGAACTCCTCCACTTGGGGCAGGGTCTCCTCCCCAACCCGGAGATGGCACTCCACCCTTTTCCAGGTGAGAACCATGGACTCGGACTTGGAGGTGCTGATTCTCATCCCAGTCGCTTCACACTCTGCTGTGAACCGATCCAGTGAGAGCTGAAGAACTTGGCCAGATGAAGCCGTCAGGGCCACATCATCTGCAAAAAGCATGGACCTAATCCTGCAGCCACCAAACCGGATCCCCTCAACGCCTTGACTGCGCCTAGAAATTCTGTCGCCGATTTGCCAAAATATGCGGGGAAGTTGCGAGGCCCTTTATGATTCGTAGGAATTGGATGAATTTGCGTGAAATCCTAGAGGAACTGTTTGTTTAAACGAGGGGTCTGAGAAACACATGGCCCGGCCCGCGAGACGTTATTTTGCGGCCCCCACCTTAATATGAAAGTTTAATGTCAGTGCGGCCCGCAAGTTTCATAGGAATGGCGCTTGATGGCGTTCTGTGCGGAGCTGAAGGAATCTACCAATCACGGTGTGGTATGTGGCTCTCGAGGGCCGAACATTTACGTCACTTGCATGATGCAAGCAGAGAAACGTTTTACCGCTTTTCCACTAGACCCGCACGCGCTCTTCCTCCCTCCCTTCTTCGCTCGCCCGCCTGCTCGCTCTCTCTTTCTCCAGCTATGTCTGTCACTGTGTGTGTCTCTCTCTCTCGCTTCCTCCCCCGGCGCTACTGTAAACAGTCTGGGCCGGGTAGACGGGCGGCCCGGTAGCTTCCGAAGCACTCCGCCGAAGGACCGAGCTTCAATACAAAACTGTGGTGCACTGGGACCCAAGCGCGACAGACAGAGAGTCGCTGGGCGAATCAGACGTGTTACACGTTAGTCGGGTTAATTGTGCTACCCTAACTGTAAACGTTCCCCCCCAACGTTCTGGGCTGCCTACCCCTGCATTAGTGGAAAATTGGCAAATGAGTGACGTTGCCATGGAGACAAGGGTTTTCTTAGGTGCCTGGCTGCAGTCACACCGCGACACCTGTCCATCAGTAATAACAGTCCCCGATAACCAGGACCAATTCAAACCGCTATTTGTTTTTTTTATTGTTTAATTTGCATTGCCTCACATTACTTAATTCTCATTGTGTTTTTATTTTGTGGGGAAACTAAAAATAAAGTCATTTAAAAATATATTTTTTAAGTAAATCTTTTCTGGCGGCCCAGCCTCACCCAGACCCTGCTTCCAGTGGCCCCCAGGTAAATTGAGTTTGAGACTCCTGGTTTAAAGGCCTAATGAAATGAGATTTTTTTTATTTAAACGGGGATAGCAGGTCCATTCTATGTGTCATACTTCATCATTTCGCGATATTGCCATATTTTTGCTGAAAGGATTTAGTAGAGAACATCGACGATAAAGTTCGCAACTTTTAGTCGCTAATAAAAAAGCCTTGCCTGTACCGGTTGTGGAGCTCCTCACATCCTCACATTGTTTATAATCATGGCCTCAAGCAGCAAGTGCAATTCGGAGCGAGAAAGCGACGATTTCCCCATTAATTTGAGCGAGGATGAAAGATTTGTGGATGAGGAAAGTTAGAGTGAAGCACTAAAAAAAAAAAAGGCGACGGCAGTGTGAGCGATTCAGATGTTATTAGACACTTTTACTAGGATAATTCTGGAAAATCCCTTATCTGCTTATTGTGTTAATAGTGTTTTAGTGAGATAATAAAGTCATACCTGAAAGTCGGAGGGCTGCGATGAACGCCAGTGTCTCTGAGAGAAGCCAAAGGAGCCAAGATCACAGCTGCCTTTTTGACAGCTACAGGAGGAGGTCCCATAATCTACTCAAGTCTCCGGTAAGAGCTGACATAATATCACAATTTTCCCATCCAAAAACTTGCTGGTCGACGTAGAATTTAAATAAATTGTGTATATATATATATATACACATATATATATATGTGTACAAATGTATATGTTTTATTTAAATGTTAAACTGTGTATATGAGACGTGTGCTACATATATGTTGCTTATAGATTGTTTAAAAAAAAAAGTATTATAAGTGAAGCATGTTTTAGATTTTATATATTTTGAACCTTGTTCTTGTTGTGATGGGGTAGGTTTATATAAGCGTTGCTTCAACCTACACCCTTTCGGCTCAATCATTGCTCAAATGAGTGTTTTTCTTTTTTTGTTGTTGTTGTTGTTCTTTGTTTTATGTGAAGGTTGCAGAAATAAATAAATAAAATAAATAGAGAAACATGTTCGCCTGACCGCTCTGTGTTAAAGCTTCACAACAAACAAAGAAACACCGGCTGTGTTTCGGTGCTAAAGGCAGCTGCAATCCACCACTTTCCACCAACAGCTTTCTTCTTTGACGTCTCCATTATTATTTGAAAAAATTGCAAAAGATTCAGCAACACAGATGTCCAAATTACTGTGTAATTATGCGATGAAAAGAGACGACTTTTAGCCGTGTTTGGTGCTGGGCTAATATGTCCGCTACAACCCGAGACGTCACAAACACGCGTCATCATTCCGCGACGTTTTGAGCAAGAAACTCCGCGGGAAATTTGAAATTGCAAATTAGTAAACTAAAGCGGCCGTATTGGCATGTGTTGCAATGTTAATATTTCATCATTGATGTATAAACTATCAGACTGCGTGGTCGCTAGTAGTGGCTTTCAGTAGGCCTTTAAACCTTATTTTGTGTGTAAAGCATGACTTCACCTGTCCACTAGAGGGCGTCTTAAAACGCACATGCTGACAGTCCCAAAGAGGCCTTTAAACCTTAGTTAGTGTGTAAAGCATGACTTCACCTGTCCACTAGAGGGCGTCTTAAAACGCACATGCTGACAGTCCCAAAAAGGCCTTTTAACCTTAGTTAGTGTGTAAAGCATGACTTCACCTGTCCACTAGAGGGCGTCTTAAAACGCACATGCTGACAGTCCCAAAAAGGCCTTTTAACCTTAGTTAG